>NC_085141.1:397299249-397599249 GCF_024139115.2 Armigeres subalbatus
TGACTAATTCTCAAGTTGGTTGCAGAAATCATCACGTCATAAAAAATAACTTTGCATATGCGGTATAGTCGACCTGACACGTTGATAAGGGCGCTTACCGGAAGGGGTCAGCAGCTATCTCAACCAGAAATGGAGGGTCGCTCGAATATATGAAGACTGCCAAGCAGAGCAGCGCCTGGCAAATTCCTAGACGACCTGGTTGCAAAACTTTCCGTGGATTTCCACATGAAATGATCAGCTTAAAAACGTATCATTTCGAAAGTAAATCTTGAAACCTTCGGATCTTATATGTCATCGTGGTTGGTTGGTCCTGAAAGCTGAATAGAAGCCTAAAGACCTAAACTGTGAACACATACACGCGGAAACAACTTCAACTCAGTTAACATCATCCAAGCGCACACAATCCCCTCCGGCAAACAAAAGATGTGTGTTGCTGGCAAGAAGGAAGGACACAACGTGATGAAATGTTTCACGTTCAATGCCCCGAAACTCGACGATCACCTCAAGGGTGTCAATCAGAATGCCATTTGTTGAACCTGTTTGAATCAAAATGGCAAATAGGGCGTAAGTGTTTACTTCCGAGGGTTACCGATCACTGACAATCACTCACAAAAAGTTCGATGATGGCCAGACAATGGTATTCAAATGCTATGTAAGCTGGAGTGTTCAGCTACGGAATCGTACAACTGTGGGAGTCACGTTGGAGAATGTTCCAATTCGCAAGGTCATTTGAACCAGCTCGTACAAGGCTATATAATGCTAGACAATCTAGCATCTTCTTTATAGTCGGAGGAACATAAATGAGCTCGACAACTACTGGTCTGCTGTGGAAAAGCGGCAACTCCCAATTTCCGGATAGTTTCACAATGACGCTGCACCATTTACGGTCGTCTAAAAAGCGTTTAGAAAAAGAGCCTCAACTATGCGACTTAAGGACTGAAAAGAATATCAAGTGCTCACCGTGCTCGGAAGAACTCGTCAGTAAAAAGCTGGAAGGTACTGATATTTGGAGTTGGAGCCCAATTCAGCTCTTATGAAAGGTCCCGATTACCACTCTTCGTTAATCGCTGTTTTTGAGCACTTTTAGTTTTATACTATCGCAATAACGGGGGACATACATGAGGTATTTCACCATCTGGTGATTCGATAGGAAGGCCGTCAACTCCAGCAATTTCAAAATTTTATAAATAAAGACATAAAAAAGACAACCATAGCCAATGAAAATTCTTTTCTGATTTGTGTTGATGATTTTAAAAGCATGTGGATCCAATTTCTAAGTTTTTCAAAGTCTCTGCCTAAAGAGTGAATGTAAGGCTTTGGAAAAGAAAATTTCAAAGCATTATGTATTTTTTTATAACCATAAAACAGAAAATTAAGCATAGAATATGTACCATCCCTAGGGTGATAGAATCTGCTATTATTGCTAAGTCGTTGCTCTTTACCTATAAAGGGAGCCAAAATATAATTCAATGGAAATTATTATTATTGAATGGGCATCCAATCTCACGTAAATGTATATCGTAATGACAGAATGCAATAACGGGGCCTTTGAAATTATACTTGCATTAAGTTGGTTCATCATGTAGCTTTTCTAATTTAATTGCTATCGTTAGCGTAAC
Organism: Armigeres subalbatus; assembly: GCF_024139115.2. NCBI lineage: Eukaryota > Metazoa > Arthropoda > Insecta > Diptera > Culicidae > Armigeres > Armigeres subalbatus. The sequence continues at coordinate 397,300,869 of NC_085141.1, forward strand.
GAAGCTTTCCCATTCTCATTCTATTAGTCAAACAACATTTTATTCTCATCGATAATCAGCGTCAATTATTTCAAACAGTGACCAAGTTATCTTCCAACAACTTTCAACAAGAAACAACCAGCGCAGTAATTATTACGTGAAAACGACTGCACTAATTTTCGTCAGTTTTCTCTTCCCACCTGAAGAGAGCCCCATCGGAAAACTTCCCACACTAGAGGTACGGAGAAAAAGTTTTACCCTTGAAATTCGATTTTCCTCGCATCGATTGACGGTGACTGGTCTACGTCGGTCGTCATCGTGTCGTGTAAGGACCCGAAAACAGCGGAACATCGCACACACACACATATAGTTTTCCACCAGTTAACCCAGATTTTGGTCGGCCAACCAGTCGCTGGGGCAGGGCATCGGATCGTGCACTTGCCCAAACACGCACCCGGAAGAGAGTGTCATAACTTGCCGGCTGCAGTATCATAACTTTGTGGAACAACAGCTCCGGTGCCGATCCTGGCACGGTTCACTGCCGTCACTAGTACAGTTGGGTTCCGGTTTTTCAGCTAGTTTTAGATTGAACAAAAACCGTTATTGCCTTTTTCCTCTTCATTCTTATTTGCGATGTAATTTTCGTAAAATTTTATAAAACTAACAAAACAGCTAAACCAAAACCGCACTGTAGTCAGTTCCAGTGAACCAGTCCCGAAAAGTGGAACGGAAGCACCCAGCGTCCCATGAAGAAAGCCTGACCTCCTATCCCCTCCCCACTCGCAGACGATCACTCACAAAGTTTTTATCAAATTAAAATGACAATGTACAAGCGAAACGACGTCGACGACGACGATGACAACGAACGCCCGCCTCCTCATGTGGCGGGGTGCAGTGCAAAGTTCGTGAATGATTGCCATTATTCCTTCCGGTGGGCGTCCATCACCACAGCCACCCTTCCGTTCCATCCGTGGATCGACTGCTTGATTTTTCTTCCTTGTCCCACACTTTCCGTTCGGGGAACATCCAACGACAACGGTCCGTGATGGTTGCATACCAGAGTTGGCTGCACTCCGGAGTGGTTTTATTGTTACGGCATGTGTGCTACTGCTTCAACTGCTGCTGTTGCACCCAAGCACTGTTCATCCGGAGTTGGATGCACTTTGCAAAATTGAGAAGTCTCGTTCGGCGTTTGCTTACTGATGGTCGCGTCGTCGGTGGGCCAACGGCGATGGGAGCTGTGTATCGTGGAAACTGGGTTGGATGGGATCTGCCCTTCTTCGATACTGAGCCAGCCTGTCTGACTGCAAGTTTCCCAACCCGTGCTGTTTGGTTGGTTGGTTCGTCAGTCTGTCGGTTAGTCAGTCATCCGAGTGCAACTGACTGTGGAGGGGTTTGGGAGTGGGCAAGTAAGTGAACCGGGTTGCGTTTTGAATCTGCCATGGGAGAATCATATTCTAACTCATGGGAATGTCGGGTTGTGGGAAGTTTTTGGGCGTCCGATGCACCCGTGCTGTACAGAGAGGGAGTTCTGTTTACTGTGGAAATAGCTTTAGGATGATGGTCATGATAGGGTGGAGTTGGGAAAGTTTTCGGATTCTGTATCAACATTTACGCCCGGTAAATGGTTGTTAGTTGCATTCGGGTCGGGGTATAGAGTGAGTGTTACCGGGAAATGATATCCAGGTAGAAGCTTGAGCCATGCTGACTACAATCATTCGTAGATTTGTGATGCATGTCAAATCGGTTCGAACGTTACGTCGAAAATTTGAAATGGATCTTATCGACAAATAGAATTTTTGCATATTATGAAAAAGAAACGACATATTGTCGATTTCATCGTCTTGAATCTCTTGAATGACAGAAATATAATGTTGACCCACACAGTATTCTCGATTCCATTGAGCTTGATTATGGAGAAGGATACAAATTGCCATAATGCCAATTCCACTTGCATCACCCGTTGCTTTACCTTCAGTTCAAAATTCGAAAATCCATGTAAAAAAGTTTTATGATTTCTCGACAAAATATGGAGCAACTTTGCAAAAATTCTGTATGAGTTTTTTTTACACGGCCATGTAAAAAAAGTCCAGGTTCAACACTAAAAAGAGCTTAAAATATTTTTTTAGTCCAGGTTGCTAGGCGTCAGTCGAAAAGCGTAAAGCTTGGTGGAGGGCCTAAGTTAGATTTTCGTCTATGACCATTTTTTTTGTAAGCAAGGCAATCTTAATGAAAGTTTAAAAAAAGACTCTATGTAGACACAAACGCATACCTTGTTCTTTTTTTCTGGTGACCGGAGACAATGGCTTGCGATATTGACTTAATAAAATCTGTGCATGGGCCTCAGCCATGACAATCTGTACATAGAATTAATGGAGGATTGTAGTAGTGAAATAATGCACTCTCTGGTTGGGTGTGATAAATGAGATGTGAGACTGCTTTGCCTCCTCATTTCTCCATTTTAATTTTCCACTTCTCACTCTCCATTTTTAACTTTCTACTGTGTAAGCGGGAATTAAGAAATGAGAAGTGAGAAATAAGGAATGAGAAGTCAGACGTCTCACTTCTGGCATCCCATTTCCCACTTGTTACTCTCAGTTTTCGTATTTCCTTTCTCACTTGTTACTCTTACTTCTCATTCTCATTTCGTACTGTGAGGTAAGAGTTAGAAGTGAGAAATAAGATACGCGGCGTATTATATATCTCTGTGAAACGTGGAGTTTTCATTAGCCATACGGTAGGATGCGCGGCTACAAAGCAAGACCATGCTCAAGGTGTCTGGGTTCGATTCCCGGTCCGGTCTAGAAAATTTTCTGGATGACAATTTTCTCGACTTCTCATGATATACAAGTGCAAAAATGGTAACTCGGCTTAAAAACCTCGCCGTAAACAGTTGTGGAAGTTCTTAATGAATACTAAGCTGCGAGGTGCCAATTTCCCAGTGGGGATGGAATGCCAATATGATGATGAATGAAGATGAAGAAAGTGAGATATGAGGAGTGAGAAGTGAGAAATGAGATAAGAAAATTTTCACTTCTCCCTACTCATCTCTTAATTTCAATTCCTCGCTACTCGTTGCAAGCTTCCCACTCTTCATTTCTTACTTTTCACTGTGTAAAGTGAGAAGTGGGAAATGAGAAGTGAAAAACAGGAAGTGAGAGATGAGAGGAATGAGATGTGAGATGTCTCACTTCTCATAGTTAGTTTCTCACTTGTTACTCTCACTTTTCATTTCTCACAGTGAGGTGAGAAACAATCCATGAGAAGTTAGAAGTATCAAGTTACTTCTCACAGGAATAAGATGAGAAATAAGGAGTAAAAATGTGCTGTGAGGCTGTTCACTTCTCTCTCTGCTCATTTTTCAGTTCTCACTACATACTTCCCTTTTTTAACAGTAAGACATATTTTTTACGCACAAAATAACGTGCAGAGGTTTTAACTGTTACCAAATCGTGTCAAACATTTCTCGAAACAGTTATCAAAAATATTCTTCATCTAATGAGCGCATAAATAGTTAATTGATTAATTAATGATTTGAGTGTATTACTTCTACGTGAAGTTAAACGATTTACAATGATATGGAAATGCTAATATCATCTTCCAAACTTAGACGTACATGTTCATGATAGAATTAGAGGCGAAAGTATAGAATTGATAGTTCCGTTAGGATACGGCAGGCATGAAGAATGTTTTTATAGAAGTCGATTTGGAAGCAAGCGGAGGGCAATATTTGTGATGGCACATATCGCACGACCTTCCTTCTGCCAAACTCCCGTATGAAGGGGGAGGGAATAATATCAGTGTGGAAGCTGATATATCTCCATTGGCCGTATCCTAACGGAACTATCAATTCTATACTTTCGCCTCTAATTCTATCATGAACATGTACGAAAATTGGCCACTTCCCCAAGGGAACCAGGCCCTGCTTCCTTCGGGTACTTCCCGGAGGGTGGCCAATTCGATCGAAAATCGCCGAAATGTACTCCAGTGTACTTGTTTTGCAAAATCATGAAGTTTGACATGTCGCACGATGGATTTCGAAGCCGATCTGCCAGTGACCATTTTGTCCGGGAGGGAGGTAACCCCAGTACTCCCCGGAATATATCCGAAACCATGGCCATTTCACAAAAATTTACCTCGGTTTCTAAAACTATAGGAATTTTGTGATCGATTCCAGAAGATTGCTTGAAAAATCGTTAGAAATTGGCTGAGCTGCATGGTTTTTAATTCTGAGTTTTGTCGTAAAATGGGGGTTGGGGACGTACGTGTTAATAAAGATACATAGAGCACACATTCAGTATAGTAGTTTGTGCAACAAGTTGCAAAAAGATGATTTTTTCAGCACGAGTTGTACGTTTATCCAACGAGGCTTGCCGGGTTGGATAAATACTACGAGTGCTGAAAAAATCGAGTTTTGCAACGAGTTGCACACGCTATTTTTTGCAATGACAAAAAATGGACTTAAATTTGATAAATCTTAACCAAAATTGTACTGTCTAATTTACTCCACATAATCATTCTTGCCAATAAATTGTGTTGCTGCGAAGAACAATCAGATTCCATGTTACCGTGCCACATTGCATAGTTCGATAAGCCGTGAAGCGATAGATGTACTTGACTTTGGAAATTTTTGATGTCATGTCCACCAAACTATTTAATTTATTACGGGGCGCATAGAATATACTATTTGAGCACTTACCGAAGCTAATTCAGCAAAATGTAGTCATGTAACTACTGTTCTGATGTTGGTTTTTCATTACAGCACCCAAATGAGTGCTATAATGAATATTATGCAACCCATTTGAGTTGCATAATGTTCATTAAAGCACCCATTTCGTTGGTATGGAAAAGTAGGCCGTCTTATCACTCAAATAAGAACTGTAAACCAGATATTATGATCAGGAATTGCAAAAAAATTGTTTTAAAGGACCTTAAAATGATAACTGAACTCGAAAATGTTGATATCATTGCTTGGAGCAGTTCAAATGGGATTTGAAAGAAATGGAAACAATTTTCGCATTATTTTCTGCCGCACCTTGTAGCCTGTTGTTGATAATTCTTTCCATGATCTTTGCAAGACAACTGTTTAGGTAAATGGGTCTATAGTTTCCAGGGTTGTTTCTTTCCCCTTTTCCTTTGTAAATAGGTACTATGAATGATTTGGTCCAACTAACTGGATTCACTCCATAACCAGTTGTATGTTTTCAGCAAGAGGTTCTTATATTCTACTGGCAAGTGGGTGATCATGGCATAGTGTATGTTGTCTGGACCAGGGGACGACCCTTTTAATCCTTCCATTGTCTCTGCTAGTTCTTTTTTAGAGAATGGTGCGTTGTACTCTGCTGTATCTTCATTTCTTATTTCGAAAGGGTGTTTGCTCGATCCTGTTCTTCAGTGGTATAAAGTTTTGATTGTACTCTTTATCGCTTGATATTTTTCCAACGTGGTCAGCAAGGCTGTTTGCTATTTCCATGTTTGTGCTCATGCATTGCCCATTAAAGTTGATTTCTTTGATAGCTGATGATTGGTATTTTCCCTGAAAAAATTTCCTTAAATTGCTCCAAATCTCTTTGGCAGGAGTATGAACGTTGAATTATTTGCCGAATTCTTTCCAAGAGCTAGTTTTTGCTTCAGTGATGATTTTTTGTGCTCTGTCATTGGCGTCTTGTTATTCGTTTATTAGTTGCGGGCTCGGAGGTTTGCTCTTGTTATTTTTAACTCTTCGTAGAGCCTTTCTTCTACTTTTTACAGCTGTAACTACTTCTTTGTTTCACCATGGCACACGTTTTCCAGCAGTTGTTGGTTTAGTTTTTGGAATTGATGTTCTGCTGCTATTATCATTTTTCTACTTGATCGATGACATCATTTTTCGTCTCAATGTTTATGTTATTTTGGAATTTTTCCCAATCTGCATCTTCTATTATCCATCTTGGAATACGATCCCTTGCTGGCGATTTCGACGATGTCGACATAATTAGGGCAATATGACCACTTCCGTGTGAATCCTCACAGGCAGTAAGTTCCAATATTCCCGCTAGTTGATTAGTGCAGAGGAAAATGTCGATGCAAAATCCTGTGCCGCTGTTTATGTAGGTTTTCTCACCGTTGTTAACCTTCCGCAACTCGCTTCAACTTTCATAACACAAGAACTCGCGTGTTGTAAAAAGTGCAACAGTCCTAAAATCCGTTATAATGAAGCCAATTCAAATGATATAAACGTGATTTTTTCGGGAAAATAATAAAGGGGACTCATTGAGGACATTTTTTAAGTCCAATGGATCTTCTGCTAGTCCTTCGGAAGATCCGGAACCAACGGAACACCGGTGAAAATAGTCCATCTTCTCAATAAATGGCGCAATGTTTCTTATAAGAATTCTGAAAACTCCAGAAACTCCGAAAAAACTCTAAATCCATCTATAATCCCATGCGGCCTTATGAGTCAAGAAAAAAAAATGATATAGATTTCTCCCACTGAGCGGCGCTAGTGTATATGAAAATACCAGTTAGGTTCGATATCTCGGGATCTGTGGGAATAAGAAAGTTGCCGTCTTCTACAAAGCTGTTCGAGGTTGGAAACCAATATGTTGATAAACTGTTTGGTTCAGAATTCAGCCATAAAGCGGCGCTAGTGTATATGAGTTATTAGTTTGGTTAGATATTTCGGGATCTGTGGGAATTAGAAAGTTACCGTCTTCTACAAAGTTGTTCGAGGATTGGAAACTAATATGTTGATAAACTGAGTAATTTAGAATTCATCCGCAAGAAGGCGCTACTCTATATGAGAGATCAGTTTGGTTTGCTATCACGGGATCCAAGGTTTTGGAAAGTTGCTATCTTCTATAAAGTTGTTCGAGCATTGGAAACCAATATGTTGAGAAACTGTTTAGTTCAGATTTGAGCCATAAGGCGACGCTAGTGTATATGAGAGATCAGTTTAGTTCGATATTTCAGGATCTGTGTAATTTTGAAAATTGGCGTCTTCTACAAAATGGTTCGAGGACTGGAAACCAATATGTTGAAAAACTGAATAATTCAAAATTCATCCGCAAGGAGGTGCTACTGCATATGAGATATCAGTTCTGTGAATTTAGAAATTTGCCGGCTTCTACAAAGTTGTTTGGGGATTGGAAACCAATATGTTGAAATATTGTGTTTAAAAGTTTAAAATTCATTCGTAGAGTAGTGATAGTAACTGGAGACCACCAGTTTGAATATATAACCCCGGATCTGTGATATTAGAGAGTGGCCGTCTTCTTCACAGCTGTTCGAGGATAAAAACCATTATTCTGAAGAACTGCAATTTTTCGAACAAGACATAAGTTCTTCACCAAGGGGCTTATAGAACCACTTGAGCTTGGTAGAACAAATCCCAATTCGGTGGTGCATTTCATTCGAAAAGCTGAGCCGTGTTGGGGAGAAGCTGTTAGTCAAACAATGGCGATCACTCCCAATAGCGATACGCCATGGTGACATAGCTAGAAATAAAGGGGAATATATTACAATAGATAAAAAAAAATGATCGCGTCTAGTTTGGATTACATCCGCTGGGTGGTGATATATGGACCAACCAGTTTTGTTAGACATCGCAGGATATGTGGGACTTGAAAGTGCCGTAATTTACAGTTATTTGGGATTTGAAAACCAATGTGTTCAGAAAAGTGTGCTTGATAGTCATATAACTACCGTTTCTGCCTCATACACAGGAGGCCTTGGGTTTGATCCCAGGCCCATTTCATTCGCCTACTTTATATCTTTTTGAATATTTCTCATGTTACAGTAATCGCTAGAACAGGAAATCGATTTCCGAAGCGTTTCTATTTCAATCCTGTGCCTTGACTAGTATAACAGTAACTGTTGGAATTGGAAATCCAGGAAAAACTTGTTTCTTACATCCCATTAGAATTCCGTATTTTGCGTTCCTATCACATCCTAGCAAAGTTTTTTTTAGCTGAAATAGCTTCTTTTTGGCTAAATAAGACCTTCAACAGCATTCAATATTTGTTGGGATTGGCCACTCGTTATTATTATCAAAAAACTGATCATACTAGCCAGGATTCACATAGATTTTCAGTACATCGAGTTTATTTATAACTTAAAAGTCACTTTAATAAAGAAATTTAAAAAAACAGTCCTTTGAGTAAGGCAAAGTGTTCTGCAAGTACCTCAAGTAGGTATGGTACCTCATTGAGGTATTTTCAGGAATGCAGATGGCTATTACAAACAGATCATACTTGTCGAATAAGTGAACTTAGACAAGGTATTGATTTGGTATTCTCTCTCGAATACCTGATGTGGTTATTATCATCAAAGACTACTATTTAAGTATTATTATGATAGAATTTATCATTCATTGGTTTGCGTAGTACATATATTTTTGGGCCATTATTATACCTTTGGCGAAAGTGGAAAACTCTCTACAATATTTTATGGTAAAGAGCATTGATTAACTTTCTGGTCATTATCAGAAATGGTTTAGAAGAAAATCGTTGGTCTAGGACGAACTGTACAAAGCGACCATTCACGGACGTTCCAGATTTGAGGAAAGGCCGTCTGGTAGCCAAATGCGGTCGTTGCAGAGTAAGAACTGCGAATTAACACTAAGACCACCATCAAAAATGCCTTAGAAAAATTGCACTACTCTAGGACGGACCATCAAAAATGACCATTTTACGGTTGTTCTAAATTATTCGGAAGGCCGTCTGGTGGCCACCTGCAGTCATAGCTGATTAAGACTTTGAAATATCTCCAAGATCACCGTCAGAAATGGTTTAGAAAAAATTGCGCTGCTTCAGGACGAACTTCACAAAATGACAATTTTTACGGATGTTCCGGATTTTCAGGAAGGCCGCCTGGTGGCCACTGCGGTTGTAGTAGAGTAGGAGCTGTGTATTAACTCGAATATCACCATCAGAAATGGTTTACAAAAAATTGCGCTGCTCTAGGATAAACTTTTCAAAATTACCATTTTTACGGACGTTCCGGATTATCCGGAAAGCCGTTTGGTGGCCACCTACGGCCATAGGCGAATGAGAACTGCGAATTAACTCCCAACTTGCTTGTTCAGGCAAGTATTCTGAAATAAGCACATTTTCGAACTCTGAAGCTCGTTCCAATTGCAGCGTTATTTCCACTGTATACAATATCAGCTGCGCCTCATTTACAAGTAACACTGTACATCAACCATCGTCGACAACGGAACGCACAATTAATAGCATTATGGGGGCCCCTGAGCCATTCGTCACAGTCGAGCCCGGCCGATCTCTAGATGATGATGTCTGTTCCTGCCTATCAAGTCGTTCCGTTCCTGTGTACGGAGTCCCATCCTGCTTATAGTGTATATTCAGCGAGACAATCTAACAGCGCCGTTGAACTCACATGCAACCCCAGTCGTAATGAAATTCTATCAACTACGGAACGCACTTCGAACAGCCTTATGGAAGCCCCTAAGCCGTCCGACACAGTCGAGTTTTGTAATGCCTCTCTTCATGACAATTGCACGAGTCATTTAAGCCGTTCCGTACCTGTGTTCGGATTTGGTGAAGGGGCTTTCCATCCGGCCTGCGCAGGCAAGTACAATGTATTGAGCAAACTTTCGAACCCTGATTCTCGCCCTGGTCCTAGTGATAGCCCGTTTCGGAACGATAGCAGCTGCATCGACTCTAGTCCTCATCTGAGTTCATCAACGGAACGCATACCAAACAGCCTTATGGGAACCCCTAAGCCATCCGTCACAGTCGAGCTGCTGCGTTCACCTGATGTTGATTCCTGTTATACAAGTCGTTCCATTCCTGTGCTCGGATTTGGTGATGGGGTTTCCCACCTTGTTGTCCTAGGCAAGTACTGTAATCCTAGGACTTTAACGAGCACTGATATTCGTCCCGTTTGCAGTTATTCCTCGTCTAACAGTAGCAGCACTACGGAACTTCAATCCGAGCCTCTGAACACTCCTGTTCGCGTCAATGCATCGTTGGCAACAAATGTTCGAGTGATACCTTGCAATGTACCCCCGATAGCCTCGGCTATGGAAGGCTGCATTGGAAATGTTAGCCATTCCCAGCAGTCTATCGAAACCCCTCTGATTGGTTCCAATGGTCTCCTGGTCTACTACCAGAATGTGCGTGGATTACGAACCAAAATTGATGACATCTTCACGGCTGCTATGGTTTCGGAATACGATGTTTTGGTTCTCATTGAAACTTGGCTCGATGACCGAATACATTCCGCACAACTATTTGGTAATCAATTCAATGTATTTCGGAATGATCGCAATCCTTTAAATAGTACGAAGACACGTGGAGGTGGCATTTTAATTGCAGTATCGAAGCGGCTAGATTGTTGCTTGGACACCGCTGTTATTAGCACATCAGTTGAGCAACTTTGGGTGAGGATTACAGTATCCAATCGTAGGATTAGTATCGGTGCAATGTATCTTCCTCCAGATCGTAAACGTGACACGGTATACATCGACAATCACATCAATTCGATCGGTGCAGTATTTTCCCGATTGAACAATAACGACTTGGCCCTCCTGTATGGTGACTATAATCAAGCTGGACTGGTTTGGAATGTCGCTAATAACGAGCTTCCATCGATTGACTATTTGCGATCCCATATGCCGATACAATGTTGTACTCTGTTCGACGGCTTCGATCTACATCGTCTGGCGCAAATCAATGCGGTGTTGAACCGCAACTCCCGACTACTCGACTTAGTTTTGGTGAACGATGTTGCACTTCCTAACTGTAGAGTATCCGAAGCTCCTTTAATAGGACTTGATGCTGATCACCCGGCTTTGGAAACACCATCCCTATCCAGTTCGAAAACATAGAAGATCCTGTGGCGTTTGATTTTAATAGGGTGGATCTCGTTTCTATGAAGCACGCACCTACGCAGATCGACTGGCGACTTGTTGATACGTTTGAAAGCATTGACGATGCGGTTGAATTCTTCACCCTTACTCTAAGTCAAATAATCTCGGACTGCGTTCCTCTTCGTCGACCTGCCCCTAAGCCTGCATGGGGCAATGTGCGGCTTCGCTATTTAAAACGTTTAAGAGCTAAATCACTTCGGAAATACAGCCAATCCAGGAATGTTTTCACCAAGCGATCCTTCGTTCTAGCAAGCAATAATTATCGTATCTACAACCGTTACCTATACAAACGTTACACCAGGCGTATGCAGCAAAAACTCCGTCGTCATCCTAAGTCATTCTGGTCATTCGTGAAGTCAAAAAAGAATGAGGGAGGCCTTCCTGCTGAAATTTATCTGGGAAACAGACGCCCTCGATCTGTCGTTGACAAATGTAACCTTTTGGCGGATCGCTTCCAGCAAGTTTTCAACGACACTAGTAGACACAAGTGGAGGCGGCACTCATTGATACACCCAACGATGTAGTCAATTTCAACAGCTTCGTTGTAAGCCTGGATATGGTTGAATTGGCTATCAATAAGCTAAAATATTCCAACACTGGAGGCCCTGATGGTATCCCACCGTGTATTCTGAAGAAATGTTCTGCCGAGTTAATCTTCCCGCTGTCTAAGCTTTTCAACCTCTCCCTGCGTCAAAGTACATTTCCTGAGCGCTGGAAATTTTCTTTCATGTTCCCTGTGTTCAAAAAAGGCGACAAGCAAGACGCGGAAAACTACAGAGGGATCACATCTCTGTGTGCATGCGCACAAATTTTCGAAATAATTGTGAATGACGCACTGTTTGCTGCCTGTAAATCGTATATATCACCTGATCAGCATGGATTCTACCCTAAAAGGTCGATCTCAACTAATCTCGTTCCATTTGTATCGTTGTGCCTGCGTAATATGGAGCTAGGAGCCCAAGTGGATACAGTTTATACAGATATGAAAGCTGCTTTCGATCGAGTTGATCACGATATATTGCTTGCGAAACTGATAAAGCTAGGCGTCTCTCCAGATTTAGTACATTGGTTCGGCTCGTATCTGAAAAACCGCAAACTTTGTGTAAACATTGATCGACACAATCCGAACATTTCACATGCTGTTCGGGAGTACCACAGGGTAGCAATTTAGGGCCGTTGTTGTTCTCAATTTTCTTGAACGACGTTGGATTCGTCCTTCCTTCTGGATGCAGGGTATTCTATGCCGACGATGTCAAGATATTTGCTGTTATCCGACACCATGCCGATTGCCTGCAGCTACAGCAGTTCATCAACGATTTCAGCGAATGGTGCAGTAGAAACTTCCTTACACTGAGTTTCCAAAAATGCAACTTGATTAGTTACCACCGAAAGCAAAACCCAATTCATTTCGATTACACAATTAACGATTTAACACTGCAGCGTGTTGATACAGCACGGGATCTTGGTATTATGCTAGATTCTGCTCTTACATTCAAAACGCATTATTCGGATGTTGTTACTAGAGCTAATAGACAATTGGGATTCATCTTTAAGATCGCCGATGAATTTCGGGACCCTTTTTGCCTGAAAGCACTGTATTGCTCACTAGTTCGATCGATTATCGAATTTGGATCAGTTATTTGGTGCCCGTATCAGAGAGTTTGGATATCTAGACTGGAAGCCGTGCAAAAGAAATTTGTTCGCTACGCCCTACGTCATCTTCCTTGGAACGACGCTGTTAACCTACCGCCCTATGAACACCGATGTCAGCTACTAGGATTAGACACTCTGGAGCGTAGAAGATCGATAGCTCAAGCTGTTTTTGTCGCGAAAATTCTTGTAGGTGAAATCGATTCTCCTGAAATGCTTGCTGCTCTTCAAATGTATGCACCAGAACGACCACTACGAACCAGAAACATCCTTTACCTTCCACCACGTGTTGCAAATTATGGACTGCACGATCCTGTTCGGTACATGTCATTACGCTTCAATGAGTACTACAGTGCCTTCGACTTCAACTCCACGCCCAACGCCTTCCGACTACGGCTGGTGCGTATGTTACGCAACGGAATCAGTACTGGACGATGAATCTAAAGATGCATTTATTTTAACACTAAGACCATTCTTATTTTTATATTGTATTTGTAGTTTTAATCTGTTATGTATATGTCGAACCAGCTTTTGTAATGTTTGTTAAAAGATATGGGGTTTTTATGCCTCTTTCAGTACAGCACATCGCTATCTCAAATAGGCTTTTCCCCATCCCTATTTCATTAAGACATTTTTGTCAGATGAAATCAAATAAAATAAAATAAAATAAAATAAAACAAAATAGCAGAGTAAGAACTGTGGAATACCTCCAAAATCACCATCAGAAATGGTTTAGAAATTGCGCTGCTCTAGGACGAACTTCACAAAATGACCACTTTTAATGACGTTCCAGATTATTAGGAAGGCCGCCTGATGGCCACCTACAGTCATAAATGAATGAGAACTGCGAATTAACTCCAAGGTTATTATCAGAAACGATATACAGAAAATCGCGTTACTTTAGTTTGAATTGTTAATAAAATAAATAAATAATTCATTTCTGGGCACTTTTTCCTGTGCACCTGAGCCTTTTATTTAGCTATAGTTACCCGAGCCTTCTATCGAATCACTTTTATTATCTTTTCAATTAATGAAGAACTATTTTTTTAAGGAATACATGGTGGTTCGGTGCCAATTGGGCAACTGACTAAAAAGATATCTCATTTTTACTCAATGTGTTGTACTTTTTACAACGGTGCGAGTCCCGGAAGGTTAAGGACTATCAGGTTCTTTTCGTTTATTATTGATTATATTGTTGTACCTCTAGCGCTGATATTTTCCGATCCTCACAATGGATAGCGGGCATTGAATTTATAATATCCCCTTTTGTGATCTGTGCCCCCAGAGGGAGGTATACGTTTAGTAAGTTCGCGTTCAGTGGTGTTCTGATATTAACTGCAATTGCTTCTAAATATATATCAATATCTATGATTTGACTATCGACGTCGTTTTTTAGTGCTATTATTACACCGCCTGCTGCTCTTGCTCCATTTGTTCTTGGACGATGATATTTTGAAAATCTTCTGATTTCTGTTTGGTTGTCATTTTGGCACATAGTTTCATGAAGGTAAATAGCTATTGTGTTGTATAATATGTATAATTGTATAATAAGTATCAAGCAAGTAAGTATGAGAGTGCCAACGCTTTCGGGTGCAACTTACTCTAATTCTAATCAATTAACGTGTACAGCCGGTCATCGAGGGACGGCTTGATCCCCAAAGACCTTTATTTTATAACATTATTGACGATTCTATAACACTATTGACAATAAAAGGAACGAAAACAATGTTGATGCGATGTTTCTGATCATAATAATACGTTTTTTTTCGTACGTACGTACTGTGTTATGATGTCCATTGAAGCAATTCCAACTAACAAGCAAGTTTGAGAACTTATGCTTCATCACTATGCTAGAGAATTCTGGAGTTCTGGGAATACTATGATTTTTATATAATGGTGTAATGATGGTCCATGATGCTTCTCGAACTAACAAACAAGCTTCAGAACCTATGAATCACTCTGTTGGCCTTGTAGACCTCAAATATCTGAAGTTAAGAATGGTTTGAAATACCGTAGATATTCTGGGAATGTAGTAATTTTCATATACTGGTATAATGATGTCTCATGGAGTTTCTTCAAATAACACACAAGCTCAGGAACCTATCAATCCCTCTATTTTCAAGAATTATTTGAAGTATCGTTAATGTTCTGGTAACACTGCGATTTGATAAAAATCGTTTTATTATGTCTCAAGTACCATTGCCAACTTCAAATTAAGATTGAAGCCCCGTAAAACGCTTTGTTGTTTATGATCATCAAGATCTGAACTGAAGGAAGGTTTCGAAGCCTTAAATTATATAAAAAAAATGTTTTCCCCCGTATGTCTACTTTTTCATGGTTTGCATCAGTTTATGAAGCAGTATGTAAAAGTAGGACCGCTTTGAATCGGTTAAACGTAACCAGTCGAACATTGTCCTGAAGCAAACATTGCGCCCGAAACTGAAAAATATTTTTCAACTCCTTGATGATTGTACGAACAACAAGACGAGTCAAGTACGAGACACTGAATACGGCCTTACTGGTCAAAATACGTATCTGTCAAAGGTACAATAAAGTAGTGGAATCAAATGAAACAGTACCAACTCGTCTTTTGACAAGTGAATACATTCCACTAAAAGCTTAAAATAAGTTTATTATCAGAACAACAAGTGTTATTCCTTGACTCGCGTCGCGGCTTTAAATGATAAAATTTATTGGTTTGAAGTACTGTGCACCACCTACCATACCAAGAAGAAGTAATCAGATATGCGTTGCTTGTATTAATACATCTCAATGGATTAAACTAAGTGCTAAAATTCATGCTTCTAATGATTTGTTATTCGGCAGTTCTGAATAATGTCGAAGAAGAGACTGATGAAAACTGTTATCTGATAAAATTCATTCATGTTGCAAACTCATCATTTTTGCAGCTAAAAGTATTATTCTACAAGCTACGCAAAATCACCTCAATTCGTTTAAGCATTCTATCGCATTCCAGAGTATTCATTACTCATAATGCAACATTTATAAATATCTCGAATAGTGCTAGAAATAATCCCAAAGATCCTAATGAAGATGCTGACGACGACGACGACGTCGACGGAATGGTATCCGGACCCAGACGATGACGTTGATTGTTTGCCAGATGAAGCCGGAGACTGTTTAGACTCATCAGCGTGTGAAATGGATTGGAACCGCAATGGCGTTCATTTCTCTGCCCCCGCCGTCGTCGCCGGTTCCTTCTCATCCGAATCAGGAAGAAAACTTGTGAAACGGAAACAAACACAAACAGCCACCGCCCGCCAGCAGTAGTCGGCAGTCGAGCACGAAGGATACGGTGGGGGTATCATTATCGCAAGCTGCTTGCTGAACGAACTACTCCGGCGAGGTGATCCCCGCAGCAGGATAATATCCGTCGCTCGGGGCGGCGGGCGGTAGTTTGCGTGCAGCACATCGAGCGGTTCGGGGAAATATCCTTCATAAATCTTCTTTTTTCTGCTTGCACTTGTTCCCGGCTGGAGAAAGACGATGCGATGGAGATTTCACTCTGTGCGCTGGCTGTGATCCTCTTTCACTCCGACCGCACTGGGAGCCCCGTGCCCGAGTGCGGTCCCAGAGTGCAATCAGTTGGGTCTGTCAAGGGAGCAGCAGGAATCGCCATGGGAGTAGCGTCTCATCAAAGCCACAAGCAAGAACAATTGAATGCAAATGAAATTTCTCCTTGTGATATCCCGTTCAAGGCAAGGCGAGATGCGCGAGCGAACGCCGGAATGCACTGCATGGCCGTATGATTCGCATCAGATTCGCTGAAGCGTAGTGTCGTCTTCATGAGTGCGGTTCAGACATGTTTTTCCCTACCCTTGCTCGGTGTCAAAGGCTGACAGACGACCGAGGAACGGACGGAGAAGGCAGGCCTCGCGTTTGCATTCCACAGCGATGGCGGTGATAGCCTGGAGAGTGGCGTAGGCGGCCTCATACGAGGCGTAATGAATATGTGCGACGCGACTGAATGGAGAGAGGATTTAATTAAAGACAAAGGACACTCAAAAACCAGGTCACAGCTCGGTAGGTATGACTGCGGTTTCCGTTCGGGTGTCGGTTAGTGGGAAACGCGGGGTTTGGGACTAGTGTCTCTGTGGGGATAATCAATTCACAACAATTGCGGGTGCAAAATGACTTGATGGATGAATTGAATATTGTTGGAAAAGTGTTGAAGTGCTTATGATTAATTGCTCAATCAAATTTAGTCAGTTGACATTTTCCAAATAAAGATTAAATCTTATCCACAATGGTAGGTTTTCTACCGGATTAGAAAAAAATGGAGCTTTGAATCCAATACGAATACATCTCCATTTTGCAGAGGTATCTTCTAAGCAGAGCTTGACCTTTGGAATCTAAATACATATAAATCAAGAAGAAAAGAAAATACCACTATGTAAAAATTACAAAAAAACTGGTACAAAAAAGCTCCCTACAAACGAAGTACATTTCTCCCAAAAATAGCGTTCGTGCTTAAATCAAATGTGATTTCAATTCGTGGAAGTCTACGGTGCACAGCATTCTTCTTTATCCCTTAAAGCGGCCACCATTTCTAGAATTGGCTTTTCCGCCTGGTAGGATTTCCTCTCGGGCTTCACTATTTTTCCGAACTGCCAACCCTTACCCGTCCTTCAGCTTCGAACAGATAGCAGATTACGTCGGGTCCCTACTCCCCGCGTCCAAGCTTTGCCCACGCCTTCCCAAATGCCAATCGGACTGGAATCTGCTCAGCCATGTGCATCCAGTCGTGAAATGTCAAAAAATCGTACGCGACTTCGGCGAAACTAGGGAAGGATGGTATGACATGTTCTTTCTAAACCATCTCGAAATATTTTCCTAACTCCTTTTTACAATCATAAATTATATTACAGATTGATTATATGTTTATTTTAATTTTTTAATGATTTTTATGCTAGAAGAAAATGTTAATGTAATTAAGTAACGTTACCGCTGAGTAATTGAGTTCGAACTGTTTTTCGTAACATTCGTACAAAAATGAAGTATCATTAGTCTATGTACCAGAAGGCTGCATTTAAGATCACTCTCCCTTATGTAGGTGGATCTGCGTACACGACATTCGAATATCGCTTTTCCCACGTTGTCGTTCAGTCGTCTGGGCTCCAATAGTTATCCAACCGACTTTTTTCCGCTTGCTCACCATCGAATTCTGTTGAATTTAAAACCAAAGAAAGCAATTCGAGATCAGCTTTAAACATTTTGTTAGCAACCCATGGCTATTTTTATTCTGTCCTGATGTCGTTGCATTTATAGGGGGTAGTAGCTCATTTTGATAAATGGGTATTTAAAGCTGATTTCATAATCCATATGCAATGTTTGCCATTTAAAGCTTCTCTTATACCACACACGTAAGTAAAATTTCACCCTCGAACGCGCATATTAGCCCACCATCCCGGCATCTTTTTCTTCCGGGGTTGATTGGAACCTGCCGGTTTTTCGCGCGAACTAGGTTTATTTGCATACAAACAACCATCATTACTGTGCGCGGTGACGAGCACTCGGGCTCCGAGCCGTGGTCCCGAAACTTATACCCCGAAATTAGCCTAATCGACTCGGTCGCCATCATCATCATCATCGTCGCCAGCGTCGTCGTCGCCCGGTCGTCCTGATGAAGCCACTTGGTCGACTGGGGGGGAAACCGCAATTCTGGGGAAAAGCGTGGTATGTACCAGAAGACACAGGGGACTTGTTATTTTTTATCGAATTTCAAGACATTCGTGAGAGGCGCCTATTTACTGGAAATGGGCAATAAGAGCAACTCTGTCTGTTGGTTTTGTGTTGAACCGTTTTTGGCTTTCTGTTGGTGGGACTTTGCCGTTGGTAGCGACGCGCTGCGATGGGCACGTGTAACAGGTCGAGTGGTACGAGATTAGCTTGTGCGAGGAAATGGTGTGATGTTCGAGTTTAGTGACTGTTTGCACTTGTTGGAGTCAATAAATATTCTGCTGAAAGTGATGCGATGGAATTTGGCTCTTTTATGAGGTAAATATTGAGCATAGAAGTCAATCATTGGGCATAGTTTCCGCATCACTGATGAGCATATCCGACAAAAGCACTCCAATGTGCGGGAATGTCAATGTTCAATCAAATCATTTGAGTTTAGGGTATGGACGACAAAACAATGAACTAGCTTTCTAAAAGATTCCAAAGCTTCCAGAAGGAGGCTTCAAAATTTTCAACCGGATATTTCAGAACATTAATAACTTCTGTGGGATAACAATTTTCAAACGAAGAAACGACTTCTCCACGAAGCTTAGAATGCTTATCTTAGGAGTTTGAAAATGTTCTTCCAGAAACTTGAAAAGGTAAGACGCGCGGCTACAAAGCAAGACCATGCTAAGGGTGGCTGGGTTCAACTCTCGGTGCCGGTCTAGATAATTTTCGGATTGGAAATTGTCTCGACTTCCCTGGGCATAAAAATATCATCGTGTTAGCCTCATGATATACGAATGCAAAAATGGTAACCTGGCTTAGAAACCTCACAGAAGCTTATAAAGTTTCTTTCATAAGCTTGTAAAGCTTTTCCCAGAAGCTTGTGGAGTTTTAACAGGAGCTTGTAAAGCATGACCCACAAGCTTAGAGGCATGACCGACAAGCTAAGAAGCTTGACCCACAAGCTAAGAAAGCTATACCAACAAGCTTTTCCCAGAAGCTTTGAAAGCTTCCCTCAGAAGCTTGGAAAGTTTTACTCAGAAGCTTGGAAAGCTTCCCTCAGAAGCGTCTGGAAGCCTCTGGAAAGCCTCTTTCAGAAGCCTAGGAAGCTACTCTCAGAAGCTTGAAAAACTTTTCAGAAAGGCTTGGGAAGCTTCTCTCAGAAGCTTGAAAACCTTCTCGCAGAAGCTTGAAAACCTGCTCTCAAAAGCTTGGAAAAATTCTCTCAGAAGCTTGAAAAACTTTTCCCAGAAGCTTGAAAAGCTTCTCAAAGAGGCTTGAAAAGCTTCTCAAAAAGGTTCGAAAAGCTACTCCCAGAAGCTTGAGAAGCTTCTCCCACAATTTGAAAAGCTTCTTCCAGAAGCTTGGAAAGCTTCCTTCAGAAGCTTGAAAAGCTTTTCCCAGAAGCTTGAAAAGGTTCTCCCAGAAGTTTGAAAAGGTTCCCAGAAGCTTGAAAAGCTTCTCACAGAAGCTTGAAAAGCTTCTCCCAGAAGTTTGAAAAGCTTCTCTCAGAAGATTGAAAAGCTTATCTCAGAAGCTTGAAAAGCTTATCTCAGAAGCTTGAAAAGCATCTCCCAGAAGCTTGAAAAGCTGCTCCCAGAAGCTTGAAAAGCTTCTCCCAGAAGCTTGAAAAGCTTCTCCCAGAAGCTTGAAAAGCTTCTCCCAGAAGCTTGAAAAGCTTCTCCCAGAAGCTTGAAAAGCTTCTCCCAGAAGCTTGAAAAGCTTCTCCCAGAAGCTTGAAAAGCTTCTCCCAGAAGCTTGGAATTTTTTTCCCAGAAGCTTGAAAAGCTTCTTCCAGAAGCTTGAAAAGCTTCTCCCAGAAGCTTGAAAAGTTTCTCCCAGAAGCTTGAAAAGTTTCTCCCAGAAGCTTGAGAAGCTTCTTCCAGAAGCTTGAAAAGCTTCTCCCAGAAGCTTGAAAAGCTTCTCCCAGAAGCTTGAAAAGCTTCTCCCAGAAGCTTGAAAAGCTTCTCCCAGAAGCTTGAAATGCTTCTCCCAGAAGCTTGGACTGCTTCTCACAGAAGCTTCGAAAGCTTCCCTCAGAAGCTTGGAAAGTTTTCCTCAGAAGCTTGGAAAGTTTTCCTCAGAAGCTTGGAAAGCTTTCCTCAGAAGTTTGGAAAGCTTCTCTCAGAAGCCTAGGAAGTTTCTATCAGAAGCCTAGGAAGTTTCTCTTAGAAGCTTGGCCATTCCAGTTCGAGACAGCAACACGTACGGACGTGTTTTTTGCTCGCGCATTTTTTCGAAGTGTTTTTTCTCGTTCGTTCGCTGTTTACGTTTTCGCTTGTCGCGTTGGCGTTATTTTCTCCCGGACCCGTCATGGGAGACTCGGTGGCCGATTCGGTCGCTGGAAAAGTGCCTAAGCGCACTGCTCTTGGAGGCGCGGGTAACCTCTCCAAGCAGCTTTTGCAGAGCAACGTGTTCTCGCCGTTGCCGCTTGATGACGCCGGCAATCCGCCGAAAAAGAGGAAGAAGCAGCAATCGCAGCTGCCGCAGGTGCAACCGGAGCGGAAGGAGAAGTGCCCGCCCGTGTTTGTGAAGGGCGATCCGCCGGATTTACGCCCAAAAATTCGCCAGCTGATCGCTAAGGGGCTGAAATGTACTTTTCGGCTCTGCAGCGAGGGCGTGAAAGTGATGCCGGCCAACCGGGACCATCATCAATCCGTCGTGGAGTTCCTCGAGGTCCACAAGTATGAGTACTACACTCATGACCATCCCGGCACGAAGCCGCTCAAGGCTTTGCTGCGAGGACTCCACGATATGAAGGAGGAAAAGCACTAAGCAGAGCTCGAAAGCTACGAACTGAAGCCAGTGGTCATGCACAAGATCGCTCGTCACGACAAGGCGAGGATATATCGCTACCAGCTTTACCTGATCCATCTGGAGCACGGCTCCACTACCTGGAAGGACCTGAAGCTGGTTGGCGTTATAAATTACACCGTCGTTGACTGGGAGCGATATCGGCCAGTGCACCGCGATGTAACGCAATGCACCAACTGCTTCAATTTCGGGCACGGCACCAGGAACTGCCGCATGAAGCCGCGCTGCAACAAGTGTGGCGAACCCCATCCGACTGACGAGTGCGACAAAATGGAGGTGGCCGATCCCAAGTGCGCCAACTGTGGCGACAAACATCGGGCCACCACAAAGGGCTGCCCAAAGCGAGCCGAGTTCCTGGAAATCCGGAAGAAGGCTTCCACCAGGACCATGCCGAAGAAGAACCGTGTTCCTGTAATCAACGAGGTGAACTTTCCAGCCATCCCTGCTCCCCGTCGTGTGATTCCAATACTCCCACCGCTACAGCCGCACAAGCGACTGGCAGCGGCAGCTGCATCGGTCCAAGCTCCAACATCGTCGGCACCATCCACCAGCGAATGGCCCCCGCTCCCTCCTCCTGGGTTCCGTCGGCAGTCGGAGAACGAAGCCGTCCCACCGGAGGAATCTGCCCCGCTGTACACTCCGGAGCAACTGATGCCGATCTTCGCGCAGCTCGCCACTCGACTGCGCGGCTGCAAAACCCGATTCGACCAGGTCTTCACACTTGGCATGTTCATCATTGAAAATGGCTGCTAGGGTGGGCCTGGTCAACTGGAACGCTTGCTCGCTAAAGAGCAAAACAATCGAGCTGAAGGATTTCCTTGAGGAGAAGGAAATAGACGTGGCGTTCATCACCGAAACGCACCTAAAACCGGAGGTGAACATCAACATCCCGGACTTCCGCATCGTGCGACTCGACCGGCCGACCAGGGGAGGTGGTGTGGCCATCGCTCTTCGCTACAACATCAACTGTCGTCTGCTTCCAAGCTTCCAGCTCAGTGTCATCGAGGCCATCGGTGTCGAAATCACCACTTCGGTCGGCACAATCGCGCTCATCGCGGCGTACTGTCCAACGCAAGCCAAAGCCGGTGATGGATCATCGGCTGCCCTTCGGAGGGACATCGTCGAGCTGACGCGGAGGCAAGGCCAGTATATCATTGCCGGCGACTTGAATGCCAAACATCAATCCTGGGGCAACAGTCGCGGCAATCGAAACGGCACCATCTGGAGCAACGACATGGAGGAAGGCCACTACACGATCCTGAGCCCGGATTCCCCCACTCGGCTGAGTCGGTCCGGTGCCCACGCAACGCTCGACCTCTACGTAACAAACCTGAGTGACCACGTCTCGCAGCCGGTTGTATACCAGGAGCTCAGTTCGGATCACTATCCGGTGGTGGCGGAACTGGGCTCCTCGGTCAATCGGCACCAGCAGTTACGGCGGAACTACCACCGAGTGAACTGGCAGCGTTTCCAGCAGTGCGTCGATAACACCGTCGACTACGAGGTGCGTCCGGAGACGCCGGAAAGTATCGACCGCCAGCTGTGCGCTATCGAGGAGGCGATCACAGCGGCCCGAGAGCAACACGTACCGACGGCTCGGCAGGTAAGCAACTCCTTAAACATCGATACACTCACCAAAGATTTGATTCGATTGCGGAATGTCACTCGCAGGCAGTTTCAGCGTACTGGACTGCCTGAGCTTAAGGCACGCTGCAATCGAATCACAAAATTATCAAGGCCAGAATGGTGGACCTCAAAATAACGACTTCTCGAATAAGATCCGCACTCTCCCAGATTATGCTAAGCCGTTCTGGAAAATGACCAAAATTCTAAAATCCAAGCCTCGGCCCATTCCACCTTTGATCCCACTAGACAATAATGGCTCTAAGGATCGCTTGATAACTCCTGCAGAAAAGGTCGCTGAAATAGGTCGTCACTTCGTCAGCTCACACAATCTTGGGCAGAACATCGTCAGTCCACACGAAGCAGCCGTCAACGAGCATGCTAACAACATCCATTTGATTCCCAACGACTTCTCGGAGGAGTTGGAGATCTCAACTGACGAATTGACGGCCTATATCAAATCGTCGAAGAACATGAAGGCCCCAGGCTTCGACAGCATCCTGAATCTCGAGCTCAAACACATGAGTGCTCCGTTCTTTGAGCACCTCTCGCTGATCTTTAATCAGTGTCTCCGGCTTAGCTACTTCCCATCGTCCTGGAAGTCAGCGAAAGTCATCCCCATCCGGAAGCCTGGGAAGGATCCTTCCTCTCCCAAAAGTTATCGACCCATCAGCCTTCTCTCAGGGTTATCCAAGCTATTCGAAAAAGCTATTCATCATCGGTTACTTGAGTCTGCCGAAAATCTCAACATCTTGCTCGAGGAACAGTTTGGTTTCCGACGCGGTCGGTCAACTGTACACCAACTGGCCCTGGTAACTCGGGCCAGTTGGTGTACGTCCTCAGACGGAACAAGTTTGTCTCGAAAACATCCGCCATGGCCTTACTCGATGTCGAGAAGGCATTTGACAATGTATGGCATGATGGCCTGGTGTACAAACTACAACGCTACAATCTTCCCAGCTACCTGGTGAAAATCATCAACAATTACCTGTCGGCAAGGACATTCCGGGTCTCAATCAGCGGAGCGAGTTCCAATGCGCACAACATCGTCGCAGGCGTTCCCCAGGGCAGTATCCTCGGGCCCCTGCTTTTCAATCTGTTCACCTCCGACATGCCAGAACCTCCAGAAGGCGGCATTCTGTCTCTGTTCGCAGATGACACATCCATCGTCTACAACGGTAGAGTGATCAGAGCGCTAGTGGCAAAACTCCAACGAGGCCTGGATGCCCTGACAGAGTACCTCACCAGCTGGAAGATCTGTATCAACGCGGCGAAGACCCAGGTCATCATTTCCCCCCACTCCCCTAAACTTGTTCCGCCTGGGGACTGTAAAATCATCCTCAATGGCACGACCGTGGAATGGGCCAATGAGGCCGGCTACCTTGGCTTGACCCTCGACAGCAAGCTTATTTTCAGGCAACAGGTTGACAAAACGGTGACAAAGTGTAACGTCTTGTTGAAACTACTGTACCCTTTGATCAACCGCCGGTCGTCATTGTCCCTGAAAAATAAGCTTGGTGTCTACAAGCAAATCATCCTCCCTGTGATCGAATATGGCATGCCGGTCTGGGAGAGCTGCGCTAAAACCCACCACCTCAAACTTCAACGGGTCCAAAACAAATTCCTGAGGATGATCCTCAACACCCCTCCCAGGACAAGAACATCCGAGGTCCACCGTCTGGCCGGAATAAAAACCTTACATGAACGCTTTGGTGAGTGTAAAGAAAAGTTTAGGGTCCGTTGCTTGCATTCGGATCAGGCTCCAATTAGGGCGCTAGTTCCAATCTAGGTTATCAAATTTCTTATTGTAAATATTAGTGTACATAGTAGTTAGGTTATCAAACTTAAAAAAAAACCAGCGCCTCCTAAAGGCCGTCATGATATATCATATTAACACTTAAATAACAATGTAAACATAAAAATTTAAAATTGAAGTTGGAGGGCCAAGCCGGCCGAGCACTGTACATGTAAAAAATAATTGTAGAACAGAAAATGAAACAATAAAGAAGAATTTTACTACTACTACTTAGAAGCTTGGAAAGCTTCTCTAAGAAGCCATTACTACTGTCTGTTAGAAAATAAGTGACTGGAAGATTTGTTCGCAGAAGATAGTCGAGGGCCAGCAAATCGTCCGAAACGCCCGGAGAGTTTGGCAAAGTTTTGTTTTGTCATTTTTCGCCGAAAACTAATCGATGAGAATCCCCACCAGAAATTTCGCGACGATTGATCCATTATAAAAATTCTTCAAGGAGCATGGGAAGCTTCTCTCATAAGCTTGGAAAGTTTCTCTCATAAGCCTTTAAAAGCTTCTCTCAAAAATTTGAAGAGCTTCTCTCAAAAGCTTGAAAAGTTTCTCTTAGAAATTTGGAAAGCTTCTCTCAGAGGTTTAAAAAGCTTCTCTCAGTAGCTTGAAAAACTTCTCCCAGATGTTTGAAAAGCTTTTCCAGAAGCTTCTCTCAGAAGCTTGGAAAGCTTTTCTCAGCGGCTTTAAAAACTGCTCCCAGAAGCTTGGAAAGCTTCTCCCAGAAGCTTGGAAAGCTTCTCCCAGAAGCTTCGAAAGCTTCTCCCAGAAGCTTCGAAAGCTTCTCCCAGAAGCTTCGAAAGCTTCTCCCAGAAGCTTCGAAAGCTTCTCCCAGAAGCTTCGAAAGCTTCTCCCAGAAGCTTCGAAAGCTTCTCCCAGAAGCTTGGAAAGCTTCTCCCAGAAGCTTGGAAAGCTTCTCCCAGAAGCTTGGAAAGCTTCTCCCAGAAGCTTGAAAAGCTTCTCTCAGAAGCTTGGAAAACTTCTCCTAGAAGCTTGGAAAATTTCTCCCAGAAGCTTGGAAAGCTTCTCCCAGAAGCTTGGAAAGCTTTTCCCAGAAGCTTGGATAGCTTCTTCTAGAAGCTTGGAAAGATTCTCCTTGAAGCTTGGAAAGCTTCGCTTTGAAGCTTGGAAAGCTTTTCCTAGAAGCTTGGAAAGCTTATCTCAGAAGATCTACCAGAAGCTTGAATAGCTTCTCACGGAAGCTCTACCAGAAGCTTCTCCCAGAAGCATGAAAAGTTTCTCCCAGAAGCATGAAAATCTTACTTCAGAAGCATGAAAAGCTCCTCCTAGGAGCATGAAAAGCTTCTCTCAGAAGCTTGGAAATCTTCTCTCAGAAGCTTGGAAATCTTCTCCCAAAACTTTGAAGAGCTTCTTTTTGGAGCTTGGAATGCTACTCTTATTTGCTTGAAAAGCTTTTCTCAGAAAATTGTAAAACTTCTCTCAGAAGCTTTGAAAACTTCTCTCAGAAGCTTGAAAAGCTTTACTCAGAAACTTGGAAAGCTACTCTCAGAAGCTTGGAAAACTTCTCTCAAAAGCTTGGAAAGTTTCTTCCAGTAGCTTGGAAAGCTTCTCTCAGAAGCTTGGAAAGCTTTTCTCAGAAGCTTGAGAAGCTTCTCTCAAAAGCTTGGAAAGCATCTCTCAGAAGCTTGAAAAACTTCTTTGAGAAGCTTGGAAAGCTTCTCTCAGAAGCTTGGAAAGCTTCTCTCAGAAGCTTGGAAAGCTTCTCTCAGAAGCTTGGAAAGCTTCTCTCAGAAGCTTGGAAAGCTTCTCTCAGAAGCTTGGAAAGCTTTTCTCAGAAGCTTGGAAAGCTTTTCTCAGAAGCTTGGAAAGCTTTTCTCAGAAGCTTGGAAAGCTTTTCTCAGAAGCTTGGAAAGCTTCTCTCAGGAGCTTGGAATGCTTCTCTCAGAAGGTTGGGAAGCTTTTCTTAGAAGCTTGAAAAGCATCTCTCAGAAGCTTGGAAAGCATCTCTCAGAAGCTTGGAAAGCTTCTCTCAGAAGCTTGGAAAGCTTCTCTCAGAAAAGCTTGGAAAGCTTCTCTCAGAAAAGCTTGGAAAGCTTCTCTCAGAAAAGCTTGGAAAGCTTCTCTCAGAAAAGCTTGGAAAGCTTCTCTCAGAAAAGCTTGGAAAGCTTCTCTCAGAAAAGCTTGGAAAGCTTCTCTCAGAAGCTTGGAAAGCTTCTCCCAGAAGCTTGGAAAGCTTTTCTCAGAAGCTTGGGAAGCTTCTCTCAAAAGCTTGGAAAGCATCTCTCAGAAGCATGGAAAGCTTCTCTCAGAAGCATGGAAAGCTTTTCTTAGAAGCTTGGAAAACTTATCTCAGAAGCTTCGAAAGCTTCTCTCAGAATCTTGGAAAGCTTCTCTCAGAAGCTTAGAAATCTTCTCTCAGAAGCTTGGAAAGTTTCTGTCAGCAGCTTGGAAAACTTATCCCAGAAGCATGGAAAACTTCTCAAAGAAGCTTAGAAAGTTTCTTCCAGAATCTAAGAAAGCTTTTTTTTTTCTTTATTATAGAGATTTGCAGCCCTAGGCTGGCTCACCTCTTAGACTAAGAAAGCTCCTCCCAGAAGCTTGGTAAACATCGCCCAAAAGCTTGGTAAGCTTCTCCCAGTAACTTGGAAATCTTTTCGCAAAACTTGGAAAGGTTCTTCCATAAGCGTGGTAAGCTGCTGTTGGAAAGCTTCTTCCGGAAGCTTTGACAGCTTTATCCAGTAGCTTAGAAAGCTTCACTGAGCAGCTTCTTTTAGATATTCGGAAACCTCCTCTCAGAAGCTTGAGAAGATTCTTTCTGATGCATAATAATCTTCTGTCAGAAGCCTGGGTTTTTTATTCGAGAGGCCTTTGAAACTTCTCTCGAAAACTTAGATAGCTTCTTCTTAAATCTAGGAAAATTTCTCCTAGAAGCTTGGAAATCTTTTCTCAAAAGCTGGGAAAGCCAGAATCATGAAAAGCTTCTCCTAGATGCAATAAATGCCTCTTCAAGAAGCTTGGAAAATCTCTCCCAAAATCCCGAAGAGCTTATCTAGAAGCTTGTATTCGAAAAAGTTGTTCAGGATGTCAAGGACTATTTAGCGGTGCTTAGTATAAAAAATACTTCCATCAAAAGGCGGCGCTAGTGAGCAGTTACAGTTAAGTGTATTGTCTCTTGTGAGATCTGTAGTATTATGGTACGTTGTAGTTTTGACAAACTTGAATGTTGCTGTAGAGTCTTCTAAAATTTTCTATTATAGTGATGCAAAGAATAGAAGAAGAAGAATAGACCGCAATTCCAAATATGATGCATGCTCTTAGTGATACGAAGGTTTGTATACGTTCACAGTATATGTTCTTGGCCATCCAAGAAACACTTGGAGTTAAGACACGCACAACCAAAAGTCAATTTCGAAACATCCCAAAAAACCGATATGGGTCAAATATTAGGAAATTTATTTAATTTCAATTTGAAGTTAATAGAACCCCAGAGCACAGACAACGTAAGTTTCTTGATCAAACGTAGTGCTTATTTTCATGATTTTTCAAGCGAATTTGAGCCTATAGGACGTATCTCGGCGAGTTTAACCATATTACCAAATCTACTATAGCAGAATCGATTGTAGAATAAAAAACGGCAATTTATCAAAATGGCCATGGGTTATTTCGACGAACAGGCAAAACATTAAAAACATTGGTTTCAAAGCTAACTCCAAAAAAATGAAATGCTGGTTTGAAATGCTTTGAAACAAAAGCTTAAAGAAAACTCGGAGATTGAATACCTTCATAGAACTATAAGCTTTTTCTATTTTCTTGATTTAGGATAAGGTTCAATCCGTTTTAGAATTCGTTCATAATTAATTTTCTAAAGTCTAAAGCAACACATAAAAGCGATTGTCGCAAATTCGGTTATACGCTTCTTAGGCATCGATTCCAGAAGAGAATCGTTATTGTACGTGTTTCATGAATACTTTTCCAGTCGGAAGATAATTTCCAAATGCATATGTACTACCTCTAAGCCCCATGGAGCCTTCCATATTCACGCCATGCATCAGCTTCGAGGTTATGTTTCGAGCTTATCCCAAAATTGCTTCCAGCCTATTTGGCACTGGCACTGGCATCAATGGCTTGCCGAAGGAAGCCTTTGCAGCTCAAAAGCTACACACAGCACACCGAAGCTGGCCTGGCATGCCTTCATCTGCATGTCCCAAATCCGAGCGCTGGCTGGCTGGCTGAAACCAATTTTATGAATTATGTATGCTGACAAGTCGTCCCCATCGTCATCGTCGGGCGTCGGCATGCGAAGCACACCCCGCTGCTCCCCGGTCTGCACGTGTAAACTTTTTCCGAAAAGTTCTATCTCCGGCCTCCATCGGGACCACTACTGGTTGGACGGGATTTTGGCAGCTGGTCGAAACCGAGGCCGAAGGCGAGGAAAGAAGGCGAGAAAGTGTAGTCTAAGCACGTGCAGCTCAATCGACACACGCATGGGCTCGGTGGTGATTCGGCAGCTTTCGACTCCCATTCGGATTCATTTTTCGGAAACCGGAGACATCCTGCCGGGAACCAGTCAAACAAAGCTCTCTGCGTGGGAGGACGTGTGCGGGAGGTGAAGCAGGATTTGGTTTTATTTTGTATTTTATTCGATCTGAATTCCAAATTAAAATATGCATGAAAATTTGAGTCCTGGAACCAGTCTCCCGGTTCCAACTGTAGCCAGCTTTCGGAACTTGGTCAGTCACGATCCACTGCCGTGTCGAACGCCAGCCCGGAGCCCGAGTTCGGTTGCACGGGGCTCTATGGGGAGCCGATGAGCGGGGGACGGAATTCGCTCAGCAGCCTCGGGTTAGTTTCAGCCGGTTTGATGCTTTAATTTATTTTAATAGCAAAACTATACACACAGTGGACTCCTGTTGTTGTGAGTGGCGAGAAAGCTTTGGGCACTTACCTAAACCAACAGCACCGAGTCGATGATGTGACTCTTTCGCCCAAAGTTTCGGTTGATTTGATTTTCAGATTAGCTTTGGGACTTGTCCTGGAAAGAGCTAATCAGATGATGGACGAGTCAAAGTTGACTGTGTGTTGTTTCAAGCTCCAGCTGAGAGAACTGTAGCTTTAAATTCAATCTACCTATATTGAAGTTCGATTCTGTGTAACGATTTAGATTTTCTGTTAAGATTGCGATAGATGTTTTTAAAGCTTTTCAGATGGATTACGGTAATTGTTTCTGGTAGAAGATTGCTAGGTTTCTTAAAACAATTTATAGTTTTTTGTTAAAGCCTAATGGAAAATTGAAAGTATCAAAGTTTTCTCCTGGAAAGTTGGAAGTCGGCTGCCTACGTGAAAAGCTTGCTTGTTTTCTCCCAATAGTTTGATACACTTCTCATGGGAGCATAGAGTAATCTTCTTGTATATTGGGAAATGGAAATCTGATTGTGGTAGACTGAAAGGATTTTTTAGAAAGCTTGACAGGCTTCTGCTCAAAAAATCTAAGCCCTCAGCGTTTCTCGAAGGCTTCGATTTTGCTGGATGTTACGGTAACGCGCATTTAACCTCATCCGAACGGTGCGGCGCGGCGTAATAGATGAACCTTCCAAATGACGGAGACTGAGGTAGCATATGTCAGTGCTGTAAACGTGTCGTTGATTGTGTTGATGAAGCGAGGGAGAACAATAGGGCATCGCCGTTGGCAAAATCCATATGATAAAGTCAGTCAAGTGAAATATTTAGTAATAGAAGTTGTTTATTGAGTTTGTAGGTCGAATAAGGAGATTAGGGCAATTAATTGTCTACCGAGACTCGAATTCCTATATAGGCCGATAGCGACTTTCGTGCCTGTAGTTAGATTCACTGAAAATTGGGAACAAAATCAGTCGGATTTGCCAACAACACGTTGGGAGTTAAAAGGAGTAGAAGTTGATCAATGTGAGTATATTGGAATGAAAATATGAATTGGAACTAATCAATAAAATAGCTTTTAGCGGTCGTAAATACTACAGTTCGGTGGTTTTCATTTGCTGAAAAGATTCAAACACTCCCCCAATATATCTAAAAGATTGCTGTCAAATATCAACTATGCCGAATAGCACGAAGAGCACTCGCTCAGCGAAATCACACTGCAAGTTTTGCAAGGACCCCGATACGGATCGCATGGTAAGCTGCTGTCATTGTGGTTCGTGGTGGCACTATGAATGCGTGGGCGTAAATGATAGCATCGAGGCGACAGACCGGACGTTTACGTGCCCGAAATGCCAGCAACCGTCGGCTCAAATTCCGGTGGACCGATCTGTCAGAAGCAGAGCTGGAAGCAAAACGGGATCAGCTACGTCCAACAGCAGTGCGCGAGCGAAGAAGGCTCGCCTGTAACTGGAGAAATTGGAGACTCAAAAGGTCTTAGCAATGAAGCGCATAGAATTCGAACGTCAGGAGCATGAGCGGAAGTTTGAATTGATGAGCGGAAGAAGCTGAGTTGGAGCAGCTTCAACTTCAGCTCGAACAGACGGTATTAGATGAATCATTCCGTTTGAAGGAGGTGATCGAGCTGGAAGAGAAGGAGTATGACGAAGGTCGCAGCGCAGTTTCTGAACAGAGTTCCTTTAGTAAGGTGCAGCAATGGAAGGTGTTTAACTCTACAATGGTAGCTCCTTCGGGGAAGGCCCCGGAAGTAGTACCAAATCAGTATCACGAAAAAGCGACGGCAGACAGTGTACAAGCTAGGCAGGACGGCATGCAGCAACCAACTAGTATTGAAGAGGGTATTCTAGATAAACCGTCGTCAAGCAAGTCGTTAGGGCAGGCAGTTATTGGGTCAATGTTAGGAGGCCAAATTGAGCGAAACAAAAACACATCCGCACTCACACTTGGTAGGGATAAGCCTTGTATTACTCCCTCCCCCTCTGTACAACAGGAACAACTCAGTATCCTCCCAAAAGTCATAAATTCTCAGGTTTCTTCCGACCTACGATCTTCGTTCCCTTACCTCAATCGACCTGTCTGTGACGGTCAAACGGCAAATTCGCGAAATGAAGATCTGCGTTTTCCTTTCACCATACGTCAGTCTGAAGTACAGCAAAATTGCACCAGTGAAAGAAGAGGATCAGTGACAGTAGAAGATTTATTGCCAGGATTACTTCCGCGACGGTCTAATACGCAACCGCTATCGCAATCGGTTCCATTATTTCTAGACTGTTCCATATAGTCAACCCAGCCAGGAGGCCAAGTGACCCTGGAGCAACCCATTAACAAAGTACTGCCACCAATAGAGCAGCTTTCGACGTATGAGGAGCAAGCAGAATGTGGACCTACAACCCGACAATTTTCAGCAAGGCACGTGATGACTAAGGAGCTACCAACGTTTTCTGGAAATCCTGAATACTGGGCACTGTTCATCAGCTCGTACGTGAATTCCACACAGACGTGCGGATTTTCGGATGCTGAGAATTTAGCTAGGCTGCAGCGATGTCTGAAGGGACACGCACTTGAGTCAGTGCAAAGCCGTTTACTCCTCCCATCGAGTGTTCCGCATGTTCTAGCTACGCTGCAGATGCTCTATGGAAGGCCTGAGCTACTGATCCACACATTATTGCAGAAAATACGAGAGCTCTCGGCGCCAAAACAAGAAAAACTAGACACCTTAATCGGTTTTGGAATCGCTGTACAGAACCGATCACTTAGAAGCCGGAAGACACGAAGCCCATCTTAACAACCCGATGCTTCTGTTCGAGTTGGTAGAGAAGCTTCCGGCTAATATGAAGTTAGACTGGTCTCTTTACAAGCAGCGATGTGAGTTTGTGAACGTACGTACTTTTTCACAATACATGCAAACCCTAGTGAAAGCTGCCACCGACGTGACGCTTCGCTATAATCCAAGGCATCAGCAGCAACCGCGGATGACGAAAGAAAAAAAAAGAAAGAGATAAGAACTTTTGTGGAGCCCACTCGATAGAAGACGTTTATACAGTCTCGAAGAAGGAAGAGCAAATTAATTATACGAAAACAGACCGCATCGTGCTTTCGTGCTGTGCGGTTCTTTCTCTCTTTGCGGAAGGAAGTTTTTAATACTACCCGAAGCTATTTTAATTTCAACGGTGCTTCTTAGCGCTATTTGTACCCACTGATCCCGTTACGATCTTTGCAAGGACCCGTGCCTTCGTTTACGTTGGACCCGTTTGCGGAAGTAAAATTCCGACAAGCGATGGTAATCCTGCAGGGACACCGTTCTGGGAAAAAACCTCTTAGAAGGTCACGTCTCCACGCTCAGCCATGAGCATTAATAAAAACAAGAGGAAGGGGGAGTCTCTGAATTCTCCACTTCCTTCAAAGAAACAAGGTTTCAAGACCGTCCTGCCAAAGCGCGGAAAAAATAGAAGGAAGCTGGAGAATTCAGATATTCCTTCTAACTCTAATATCGGAAATAATTCTTCTCCAATCGAACTGAACAATCAGTTCGATTTGATTAATGATGAAATTGAGCAAATCGAATATACCTCTAGCCCAGGTGATTCGATTCATGCGAAAAAGCAAAGGACTCCGCCAATTGTGGTATCTGTTGCCGAGTTTTCTGGCTTCCGGAATGAGATTTTGAGTAATCTTCAGGGGATCAAGGTTTCATTTCAGATTGCTAAACGTCTTCTTCACTATTTAACTGAGAAGCGCCATAAATTCTTCACATACGACGACAAAACTGAGCGATTGTTCAAAGTCGTCTTGAAAGGTCTCCCCAGTGATGATAAATCACTGGATGAGATTAAAATTGAAATTTCTCAATTACTTGGATTTTCACCAGTCCAAGTAATTAAGATGAAAAAGAAATCCCATTCTGGTACTTCCCAGAGGGCATTTCTCAAGAATTTTATTTAGTTCATTTTAACAAAAGTGAACTAAATAATATGAAAAGTTGGAAAAAGGCCTGTATTATGTCCCATGTCCGTGTTACATGGGAACATTTCCGCAGGCCTGGGGAAATTTCAAAACCCCACCCAGTGCCGTAAGTGCCAAAAGTGGGGTAATGGAACCAAACATTGTCATGGATGCTAAATGCATGATTTGTGGAGGAACCTATCACGCCAAGGACGCATATCCTGTGAGAGAAGATTCCAATAAATTTAAATGTGCAAATTGTGGGGGCAATCATACATCCAATTTCTGGGAATGCCCTTCACGCAAAAAAGTTTTGAATTCCCGTGCAAAATTGATGACGGGAAATTCCAATCGGATCCCAGATTCGACGGGTAGAAAATTTTCAAACGCTCAAATTTCGAAACCAGTTACCGGTCGAGCAATTCATACCCACCACAATTCACAAACAAATTTTGCCGCCCGTCAACGGGTAGCAAGCACTTCAGTAAATTGCAATTCCAATTTTTCGAATGTACCTACGTATGCTGGTAGACAAAATTTCTCTTCTCAAAATGAGGTTTATACCCATGTCCCAACGGAAAATAACGGTCATGTTGCCGCTTCAGGTAGCATGACTGCTTCCGATTTTGATTTTTTAACTGAACAATTGCATCACATGATTGATGCAATGTTCAAAGCAAATACCATACCAGAAGCTGTTCAGGTTGGTATAAAGTACACACAAAAAATTGTTATCGGACTCCGTTTTAATGGATCTAAATAATTGTGTGAAAGTTCTTAATTGGAATGCCCGCTCTCTAAAGGGTAAGGAAGATGAATTATTCAACTTCCTAACAGTTCATAATGTGCATATTGCCATTATAACAGAAACTTATTTAAAGCCCGGACTCTCCATTAAAAGAGATCCAAATTATTTTATCTACAGAAATGATCGTCTTGACAGCGCCTGTGGTGGGGTCGCCATTGTCATTAATAGACGTATCAAACATAAATTATTTTCTTCGTTTGAAACCAAAGTTTTTGAAACCTTGGGAGTTTCTGTTGAAACAAATTTTGGTCAATTTTCCTTCATTGCAGCTTATTTGCCTTTTCAATGCAATGGGCAGCAAAAGAATTTGTTGAAAGCTGATCTTCAAATTCTGACTCGCAACAAATCAAAATTCTTCGTTATTGGTGACTTCAATGCCAAACACCGTTCATGGAATAATGCTCAAAGCAATTCCAATGGTAAAATTTTATTTGAAGATTGTTCTGCGGGATATTATACTATTCAATATCCCAATGGCCCAACTTGTTTTTCATCCACTCGAAATCCTTCGACAATTGATTTGGTTTTAACGGATTCAAGTCAGCTGTGTGGCCAATTGGTAACTCATGCTGACTTTGACTCTGATCACCTTCCTGTGACATTTGAAATCTCACAAGAAGCCATTTATAATCCAATCAGCTCTACTTTTAATTATCATAGAGCTGATTGGGATTTATATAAAACATATATCGATAGGAATTTTGATGTTAATATTCCTTTGGATACCAAAAGTAATATTGACAATGCGCTCGTATCTTTGACAAATTTAATTGTCGAAGCCAGAGGCATTGCAATTCCGAAATGTGAAATTAAATTCAACTCCATTATTATTGACGACGATCTTCAGCTACTGATCCGTCTTAAAAATGTGAGGCGAAGGCAATACCAAAGAACTCGCGATCCCGCGTTGAAAGTTATTGGGCGAGATTTGCAAAATAAAATTAAAAAACGTTTCACTATTCTGAGAAATACCAACTTTGAGAATAATGTCTCGAAGTTGGATCCCAGTTCGAAACCCTTTTGGAAATTAACGAAAATTCTTAAAAAACCTCAAAAGCGCTTAAAGAGGGAAATAAAATTTTATTAACAAATGGCGAAAAGGCTCAAAAACTTGCTCAGCAGTTCGAGAGTGCCCATAATTTTAGTCTAGGTCTCACTAGTCCAATTGAGGATCAGGTTACACGAAGCTTCGAAGACATTCTCAACCAAGATAATGTTTTTGACCCTTCGTTTGGAACTAATTTGGATGAAGAAAGATCTATTACTAGAAAATTTAAAAATATGAAAGCCCCGGGTGATGATGGTATTTTCTACATACTTATCAAAAAACTTCCTGAGAGCTCTTTATCCTTTTTGGTTAATTTATTTAACAAATGTTTTCAATTGGCATACTTCCCAGATAAATGGAAAAACGCCAAAGTTGTTCCAATTTTGAAGCCGGACAAAAATCCAGCTGAGACTTCTAGTTATCGCCCAATCAGTTTGCTTTCTTCAATAAGCAAACTGTTTGAAAAGATTATTTTAAATAGAATGATGGTTCATATTAATGACAATTCTATTTTTGCTGATGAGCTATTTGGTTTTCGCCATGGGCATTCAACCACTCATCAGTTATTAAGAGTTACGAACTTAATTCGGCTCAACAAATCTGAAGGATATTCGACTG
Organism: Armigeres subalbatus; assembly: GCF_024139115.2. Taxonomy (NCBI): domain Eukaryota; kingdom Metazoa; phylum Arthropoda; class Insecta; order Diptera; family Culicidae; genus Armigeres; species Armigeres subalbatus. The sequence continues at coordinate 397,336,585 of NC_085141.1, forward strand.
GAGTTGCTCTTCTTGATATAGAGAAAGCATTTGACAGTGTTTGGCATGAAGGTTTGATTGTAAAATTGATGAATTTTATCTTTCCTCTGTACATTATTAAACTGATCCAAAATTATTTATCAGATCGCTCACTGCAGGTAAACTATCAGAATACTAAATCTGATAGATTACCTGTAAGGGCTGGTGTCCCCCAAGGCAGCATACTGGGGCCCATTTTGTATAACATTTTTACTTCTGACTTACCTGATTTACCACCAGGGTGTCAACAATCTTTGTTTGCAGATGACACAGGTCTCTCAGCCAAAGGGCGTAGCCTTCGTGTCATTTGTAGTAGATTGCAAAAAAGTTTGGATATTTTCTCCACTTACTTGCAAAAATGAAAAATTTCCCCAAATGCTTCCAAAACTCAGCTTATAATTTTCCCACATAAGCCGAGAGCTTCTTATTTGAAACCTTCTAGTAGACATATTGTCACTATGAATGGGGTTCCAATTAATTGGTCTAGCAAAGCTAAATATTTAGGACTTCTGCTAGATCAAAAATTATCTTTTAAAAATCACATTGAAGGCCTTCAAGCCAAATGTAACAAATATATTAAGTGTCTATATCCACTTATAAACAGAAAATCAAAACTTTGTCTTAAGAACAAACTTTTGATTTACAAACAAATTTTTAGACCTGCCATGTTGTATGCTGTGCCAATATGGACTAGTTGCTGCAATACCAGAAAGAAGGCACTTCAGAGGATTCAAAATAAAATTCTGAAAATGATTCTGAAGTTGCCTCCGTGGTATAGTACCAATGAACTTCATAGAATTTCTAATATTGAGACATTGCAACAAATGTCCAACAAAATAATTTCCAATTTTAGACAAAAATCGTTGCAATCTTCTATTTCAACGATTAACTCCTTGTACCCTTAGTATAAAATAGGTTAAGATTAGTTTAAGTTGAAAACATTGTAATTCCTACATGGTTCAATTCAACCAGAGGAAAAATTCTAACTGCCAGAGGTAATTGAAATGTATTAATAATAACTAAAAATATAACATAGCAAATAAGGATGATAGTGTTAAGAAAACACGGAACACCTAGTCTAATAGCCTATTCAGATTACGCCATTAATGACATAATAATTGGCGTTTCAGGGTAAATACGCTTTATGATGTCATTATTTACGTAATATTCCATACATTTTGCGCTGTCAAAAGATACCCTCTAAAAAGAATTTATTACGAACAATTATTACGAGAGAGCTTCTGTTCTAACTGGAATGCAGGGAGAAATTCAACAAAACAAAACTGACAAGCGTCACGCTCTCTTTACCAGGGAGAAAATTCTCTCTGTTTTCATTTCGTTTCAGTAGTTGACAGTCATGCTCTTTCTGTCGCACCAGGGTCGAATGCATGTTAGATGGAAATCTTCTGAGCGCTGAAGAATAACTCGGATTGTGATGGTTTTGTGGAAAGCATTTTATATGATGAAAAATAATGATGATAATTATTTATTCTCCACTTATTCAACATGAATTGTTTAAAAACAGATGCTCTCTAGAATTAACATGAAGTATTTAACTTAAACCTAGATTTAATAGAACAAATCGAATAAATTTTCAAAGTTCAAGGGCCAATGCGGAAGACAATTTAAAACGTAGGAATGGTTGTAAAACGAATATGTTTCATGAATAAACATGATTTCATAAATTGTTTCAATTCTGCTCCTTGAATGGCTTAATATACTTTGGATTTCAACATTTTTCACGTGGGACAACTGTACGATTTGAATGGGTTTATACATATAATTTATACATATTCATCCAACATCCAGTTTAAATTATATCACATTGACACGATTCGATTTTGTTAGAAGCTGTATCATTGATTGTCGAGTAGAACGCAATGGTTCAGTTTCCATTTTTGAAAAAAAATAAATTGCTGAGTTGCCCTTCATACATGGAGATACTGGTGGAAATACATTTTAGTTCGATAATATTTCTTGAAAATTGGTCCAATCGTCCTTTTTTTATTTATTTGTGAGAATTCCCAAAAGTATCTAAATTTTTCTATCAAATCTCCGTTCGATCATAGTACAGAATCAAAATATTTTTAAACTTAAACAAAAATTGAGGAATAGTCTGATTCCCCGAAGAACGGTACACCCAACTAATGAATGTAGCTCCGCTCATTATCCTTAATGAGAGCTTCAAATATTCTTCGAAATTCCCTTTTCATATTTTTTTTTAAATTTTTTTTTTCGTGGAAACTTTGTTCAGAAAAAAATGTTCGATTGTCGCCACACAAATGCTTGATTTCGAATATTAAATTTTAAAACTCTCCTTGAATTCAACCCTGTATTAGCGTGCAAATGAGGAAGCATGGAAACGTCAAGATATATTATCTTGCTGCAGTCTGAACACCTCGTAATAATTGGATACCCTCTCACTTAACAAAGTCATAAATAGCCCAATCTGAATAGGCTATAAGAGATGAATGCATGCATTAGATAATTAGCAAATAAAATAAAAAAAAAAAACTATACGAAAATCTCATCAAGCGCCACCTGCATCATCTGTAAAGATCCGGATCATCGAGTGAAAGATTGTCCGGAGTTTGTCAAGATAACTATTGAGGATCGTTGGAAGATAGTACAACAGTTCGAATTGTGCCGGCTTTGTATTGGTGCACATGGGAGGCGCCCTTGTAAAATTCGTAGACAATGCGATAGAAATGGGTGCCAACGTCGTCATCATTCTTTGCTACATTCCACGAAAAATGATGACCAGCTGACTGAAGGCGAGGTGCGGCAAAATGTGATGGAGTGAGGCGTTGGTGAAACTATATCAAGCAGTTTTAAAGCTATAATTAAACATCATTTCGCTGGAAAAACGACACTATTTCGCATTATTCCAGTTACTTTGTATGGAAACAACAGATCGGTGTCGGTTTTCGCTTTTCTGAATGACGGCTCGGAGAGAACATTGATCGACGAGGATGTGGTAAAGCAGCTAAGTAAAGCAAGAGATCCCCAATCGCTGTGTTTACAGTGGACATCAAATGTGGCAAACGAACAGAGGCAAATTCCCAGCGAATAACACTGCAGATTGCAGGTAAATCGGGGGTTTTCAAGTTGAGAGCTACGATCGCTCAGTTCCTCGTATTCTCATAGGAAATGACAACGCACACGTCACTTCGACACTTAATATGAGAGATGGTTAAGGTGACCAGACGTCCCGCGTTTCGCGGGACAGTCCCGCTTTTTCGCCATTTGTCCCGCGCTGAAAAGAGTCCCGCGAAATGTCCCGCGTTTCACTTATTTCAAGATAATGTCCCGCGAAATAAAGAAATATTTAATAAATAGCAGTAATTTAGTAAACGTTTTTCAAGAACTTATACGATTTTGAAAATTTATTATATTGATTAATGGTTTACGATTTTCATCACATACAAAGCATCGCTCCGGAGGCTTGATGACTGGTCTTTCACCCAATGCCACGGCCACACTCGTATGTGGTTCAAACCTCTTTTCTGCGTCCAAATTATATTTCTTACATTTTAAATAAAATTATCATCAGTAACAAATAGAGTAAGAAAGAGCTAAACAAATTTGTTTAGCTCTCTCCTACTCTGTTTGTTACTGATGATAATTTTATTTAAGATGTAAGAAATATAATTTGGACGCAGAAAAGAGGTTTCTCGAAGGGTTTCTCATATTATCATCAACGTCATTTGTATCTTCCCGTCTCCCACAAAATTATAACAGTGGTAGTGCAACGCCGAGCGGCAACACAAGCACTCACTCAAAACTCGTGTTTGTCGGTTTCTAATTTTATTTCGTCCAAAAATCTCGCGAGTTTGAGGAATTTTGACAAGCCTGCTTTGGTGTATTATAGAGATCTTAGTCAAATCCTCATTGACACAAGCACTAGGAAAGATTCAATTGGATATCTACTAAAAGAGCTATAATAAGTGAAATGGAAGGTTTGAGCGTGCTATTGAGGAATATTTTACTCAATCTGCAACAATAACAATGCTTTTAAAGTGAAGAACTGAAATCATTTCAAAATTTTCGAGATTTTTCGACTATACAGTCTGATTTATTAGAACAAATTTTTAAATTTTGTCCAACGTTTCGACATCGGGTTCGATGTCTTCTTCAGGGAAAAAAATGGTTTGCTCTTTGTTACGGAACGCCTATCATACTTAACAAAAAGCAATCAATTTGTTCCTCCTGGAAGAAGACATCGAACCCAATGACGAAACGCTGGACAAAATTTAAAAATATGTTCTAACAAATCAGACTGCATTGCCGAAAAATCTCGAAAATCAACACTACAGTAGAAGTCAACAACTAGGAATAATAAAAAAAAATAACAATGGTCCTTTGGCCCAGATTCTGACAGTTCTGAAAGGTTAGTTTGGTAAAGATCTCTGAATGTAGGACCCCTAGCTCAACAATTTCAACTCACATCGTGTTCGTATGTTGTTAATATTTTAGTAAAAACTTTACTTGAAATTTGAGCAAGTTCGACGATTTTTAAGTAGCTCGTATCTTTTTTTGATTCAAGCTTATGAAAAAATTATGATAAATCGTCTGTCAGTTTGCGGGAAATAATAAAAAACCAGAGTAAGATGTAGACATTTTAAGCAAATTTGAGCGCTCTGTCTAATTGCATAAAACGAATAATACGATCACTTTGAATGTAAGCTAAAAGAATCATGCAACCAATACAAATAAGTTTAACCATCAGGAACTCGCACCGTTGTAAAAAGTTGAACAGATTCATTCACAAGAGAGGTGAGATTGTGTGATTTATCCAGGGCCAAGCGAATCCCAGTGGGGTTTATCAAATTATAAAATTTTGACTTAAGCACATTTTTGAATAAAAACAAGGATTTAACAAATTTTGTCCCGCGCTGGCACAAAATATATCTGGTCACATTAGAGATGGTCAACCTGGCGAACCAATTGCGACGAAGACCCGACTAGGGTGGACGATATACGGGTCAGAAGTGGATCAGACTGCTAATACAGCAAAGATATTTCACATCTGTGAATGTCAGAGTAAGGATGAATCATTGCATCAACTAGTAGAGCAGTTATTTTCGGTCGAAAGTCTGGGAATAATGGATGTGGCGCGGCTGGAGTCAGCGGAAGTACAACGAGCGAACCGCATTTTGGAAGAAACTACCAAGCGAGTCGGACGACGTTTTGAGCCAGGGCTTCTTTGGAAATTTGACAACTTCGAATTTCCCGATAGTTACTCTATGGCTGTCCGCCGTATACGCTGCCTAGAACAGCGTATGCAGAAAGATCCAGTAATCGGTGAAAGTGTGAGAAGGCAATTGTTTGAATATCAGAAAAATATATCCATAAAGCGATTCCAAAAGAGCTTGAAGAGTCTGATCCACGAAGAACGTGGTATTTGCCACTGGGAGTTGTCATAAACCCAAAAAAAAACGTCCAAGATTCGAATCTTTTGCGATGCTGCGGCAAAAGTAAATGGCATCTCGCTGAATACAATGTTATTGAAAGGTCCAGACCTTCTCAAAACGTTACTAGATGTTCTTTTTGGTTTTCGAGAGAGAGGATTGCTATCTGTGCAGATCTAAAGGAGATGTTTCACCAAATTTTGATTCGGAAAGAGGATCGACACGCACAGCGGTTGCTATGGCGTGAGGAGCCTACTCATCCACCTCAGGTGTATTTAATGGATGTTGCTGCATTTGGGGCGACTTATTCACCGTGCTCCTCACAATTCGTAAAAAATTTGAATACAGCAGAGCACTCCCAGGAATACCCAAACGCGGCCGAAGCCATATTAACGAACCACTACGTGGATGACTATTTGGATAGTGCGGACGACGTTGACGAAGCAGTGAAACTAGCTCTCGAAGTGAAACACGTCCATTCTCTTGGAGGATTTCATCTTCGGAACTGGCTTTCAAACTCAAAAGAGGTTCTCGCACGGGTCGGGGAGTTTGATCCAGCCACAGAGAAATGTCTTCAATTGGACCAGAACACATCGACTGAACGGGTACTCGGCATGTACTGGAAGCCAGAAGAGGATATTTTCACATTTTCAACTATACTGGCGCCGAATGTAGAACATCCGACGAAACGGCAAGCTCTACGAGTGGTCATGAGTCCTTTCGATCCAGCTGGCTTGCTGTGTTTCTTCTTGGTTCACGGCAAGATACTAATTCAGGACCTGTGGATAGCAAAGACCGAGTGGGACGAATTGATTCCAGAGAAGCTGTGTGAAAAGTGGATGAAGTGGACGGACATGTTTCGTGCTTTGGATCAAATAAGCATTCCAAGATGCTACTTTCCCCAGCACTCTGTGATATCATCTCATTACAGTTGCATGTTTATGTGGATGCTAGTGAAGAAGCCTACGCATGTGTTGCCTATTTCCGAGCGGTTTTCCCAGACGGAATCCACGTAGCATTGGTCGGAGGAAAATCGAAGGTGGCCCCTCTTAAGGCACAATCAATCCCACGACTGGAGCAAATGGCGGCGGTTATCGGGGTACGATTAATGAAATGCATTATAAATGGTCACTCGCTTATAATTGAGAAGACATTTTTCTGGAGTGACTCGAAAACAGTATTACGACTCGGGCAATCCATCTCGAGATCGCTCATTCGCTTTCAGCAGAGTCCTGCAAAAAGGCTTTTCGTCGGTTCATCGGTCGCAGAGGTTCACCCAGAGAAATTCACAGTGATAGGGGTTCGAACTTTGTGGGCACGAGCAACGACTTGAAGAGGGAGATATTGAAAATCGATCATCAGCTTGCGGAAACATTCACCAACACGAATACAAAGTGGATGTTCAATCCGCCTGGAGCACCACACATGGGGGGCGTATGGGAACGACTCGTGCGATCGGTGAAAACGGCGCTTGCGGCAATGGACACTACACGAACTCCAAACGAGGAGACGCTAACAACAAGTAGAAGTAGAAGTTGATCAATGTGAGTATATTGGAATGAAAAAATGAATTGGAACAAATTATTAAAATAGCTTTTAGCGGTCGTAAATACTACAGTTCGGTGGTTTTCATTTGCTGAAAAGATTCAAACACTCCCTTAACACTGGAAGTTTGGCAAACCTTCCTTTGTTTTCAAGCTACTTTCACTTGAAGCACAAGCTGCTTCTGCTGTAAGCCATAAACGTAAAACTGTTTCTCGTGTGAGCTCAAAAAGACATGATTTTCTTTGAACCGTTTGATCAAAGTTTTTATCTGATAAGGCGCTAAATATCAATCAATATATGGAAAATCGCTCTTCGCTTGCAATGAACATACTTGTTCGTATTTTCGCGCTTAAGAACAATTCCAATACAGCCGAATCATGTCGTCCCAGATTCCAAACGACACAAGTTTCGAAAATCTGTTAGCTTAACCCGTAAGTCACAGGAAGCGATTTTTTACAAGAACCACCATGGCGAATAAGGCTCGCTAAGCCGAATTGATCGCATTTGTATCCCTGTAACAACGATGAAAAAGTGCTCGTTACTTCATCCCGCATATCAAACGCCCTCTGTGAAAATATTTGCCATTTCACCGAGCTTCCATCTTGTACCTACCGCAAGGAATGAAAAATGGAATCAGCATACGTCACGCGTTTTACTTTTGCCTCCATTCCATATTCATATGGGAAAAACCACGAAAAATGTTCACTGAACTGAACAATCTCATTCTCCCCCCAACCCCATCCATCCGTGTGCCAAGCTAAAATAACTTCATTTAGCTATCTCAAAGTTTGATATGGATGCCGAAATAAAAAAAAAAATCGCTCACCCACCTCACCTACTCTTGGCTCAGGATTTCTCGCGGTTGTTGACGCTTTGGGAAAAAGGGGGTAGATTGATGATTTTACGGTTGAGTGAGCATATCTCCGGGTGATTCATTTCCTTCTTTATGCCCACGTGGAAATCTTCACCGAAGCCGACGATGAAGACGACCTCCTCCAGAAGGATGTGGGTTTGTGTCATGTACGCTTTTGTTGGGATTTGTTCGCCAAAGTGGAGTGAGTGGGAGTTTGTTTGAAAAATCGATTGCATTTTCGACGTTTGTGTCAGCTGGATTTAAGCTCGATATCGATCAACGGTGGATTTACGGTGGAAAGATTGCTTCCGAAAATGCTCGCCGACGACGAACGATAATGCAATCAGAACCGGGGAGGGCAATTTCCATTTCAATGAGTTAATCGATAAACTTCCGGGGACGGAATCCGGCCGTTTAATGAGCGAAACGTCATTTCAAGTGAATCCGAAACCGTGTCATCCGAACCGAACGGACTCATTCTCATTGCGATAAAGACCTCTTAACGAGGGCCGATTAAATTCTGATAAAACTTTCAGCCGAGCGGAGTGGAAAAAGCCCAAAGTGCTCCCATCGAGTCAAGAGCCATTCAGGTTTATGTGCGTTTCCTGATGGTGTCTCTTCTCGCTGGCAGACGGCAGCAGCCCGCCTGGAGGACAACATTGAAAGCCCGTCCGTTCGCTAAGAGACACAAAAGTAAATATATTTTTAATGACTGTTTTAAAGCCGTTATCAAAGTCGGATCATTTCTACACTTCGGGTGCGCGCGAGACATGGCAACGCAAGTCCACAGCACGGAGCAACAAGAGATCTGGAAGAGCCAGCCGAGCAACAAACCAACCACACCACAGCTTCTCGACACACTCGAATGCCGGGCAGAGGTGCGAAAGGGCTGATAGACTTTTGACTTTAAAGACTTGAAAAGCTGTGCCTGAGCTTCAAACTTTGTTGGTGCGTGTTTTCGATTGTGGCAATGATGCCAGAAGGAAAATAAAAACATTTCACTTTCTTATTCCAATGATATTGTTTTGGCAATTGATGTTGTAAAGATAGCTAACGTAAAAAACAACATGTTATGTATCACACAACCCAAACCAAGTGTATTCTGATACATCAGCAGCTCATGTGACGGTGCAACAACAGCCCATCAGAGCACCGATACCAACTTTAGACGGTGGAACTGAATAAGTTGAACTATTTGGAGTCCAAGTTTGAGGATTAGGTCAGTCGCAGCCACAACCACATTTCCGACGTCGTCAAGTTGCATCATCTAGAAAAGAGGCTTCCGAGCCTCTTGAAAGGAGGCTTCCGAGCCTCTTGAAAGGAGGCTTCCGAGCCTCTTGAAAGGAGGCTTCCAAACCTCTAGAAAGGAGGCTTCCGAGCCTCTTGAAAGGAGGCTTCCGAGCCTCTTGAAAGGAGGCTTCCGAGCCTCTTGAAAGGAGGCTTCCGAGCCTCTTGAAAGGAGGCTTCCGAGCCTCTTGAAAGGAGGCTTCAGTTCTTGAAAGGAGGCTTCAGGCCTCCGAGCCTCTTGAAAGGAGGCCTCCGAGCCTCTTGAAAGGAGGCTTCCGAGCCTCTTGAAAGGAGGCTCCCGAGCCTCTTGAAAGGAGGCTCCCGAGCCTCTTGAAAGGAGGCTTCTGAGCTTTGAAAGGAGGCTTCTGAGCCTCTTGAAAGGAGGCTTCCGAGCCTCTTGACAGGAGGCTCTGAGCCTCTTGAAAGGAGGCTTCTGAGCCTTTGAAAGGAGGCTTGAGCCTTTTGAAAGGAGGCTTCGAGCCTCTTGAAAGGAGGCTTCTGAGCCTCTTGAAAGGAGGCTTCCGAGCCTCTTGAAAGGAGGCTTGAGCCTCTTGAAAGGAGGCTCTGAGCCTCTTGAAAGGAGGCTTCTGAGCTCTTGAAAGGAGGCCTGAGCCTCTTGAAAGGAGGCTTCTGAGCCTCTTGAAAGGAGGCTTGAGCCTCTTGAAAGGAGGCTCTGAGCCTCTTGAAAGGAGGCTTCCTGAGCCTCTTGAAAGGAGGCTTCTGAGCCTCTTGAAAGGAGGCCTGGAGCCTCTTGAAAGCAGGCTTCCGGGCCTCTTGAAGAAGGCTTCTGAGCCTCTTGAAAGAAGGCTTGAGCCTCTTGAAAGGAGGCTTCTGAGCCTCTTGAAAGGAGGCTTCTGAGCCTCTTGAAAGGAGGCTTCTGAGCCTTGAAAGGAGGCTTCTGAGCCTCTTGAAAGGAGGCTTGAGCCTCTTGAAAGGAGGCTTCCAGCCTCTTGAAAGGAGGCTTGAGCCTCTTGACAGGAGGCTTGAGCCTCTTGAAAGGAGGCTTCTGAGCCTCTTGAAAGGAGGCTCTGAGCCTCTTGAAAGGAGGCTTCTGAGCCTCTTGAAAGGAGGCTTCTGAGCTCTTGAAAGGAGGCTTCTGAGCCTCTTGGAAAGGAGGCTTCTGAGTCTTGAAAGGAGGCTTCTGAGCCTCTTGAAAGGAGGCTCTGAGCCTCTTGAAAGGAGGCTTCTGAGCTCTTGAAAGGAGGCTTCTGAGCCTCTTGAAAGGAGGCTCTGGAGCCTCTTGAAAGGAGGCTTCTGAGTCTTGAAAGGAGGCTCTGAGCCTCTTGAAAGGAGGCTTCCTGAGCCTCTTGAAAGGAGGCTTCCTGAGCCTCTTGAAGGAGGCTCCCGAGCCTCTTGAAAGGAGGCTTCCGAGCCTCTTGAAAGGAGGCTTCCGAGCCTCTTGAAAGGTGGCTTCCGAGCCTCTTGAAAGGAGGCTTCCGAGCCTCTTGAAAGGAGGCTTCCGAGCCTCTTGGAAGGAGGCTTCCGAGCCTCTTGGAAGGAGGCTTCCCCCTTGAAGGAAGGATTCTGAGCCTCTTGAAAGGAGGGTTTCCAAGCCTATTGGAAGGAGGCTTTCAAGCCTCTTGAAAGGAGGTTTCCAAGCCTCTTGAAAGGAGGCTTCCAAGCTTCTGGAGACTTCCAAGCTTTTTGAAAGAAGAATTCCAGGACGGAAAGAAGAAGAAAGGAAAGAAGCTTAAAAGACTCATGAAAGAAGGGTTTAAAGCCTCTCAAAAGGAGATATTCAAGCCTTTTGAAAGGAGGCTTCCGAGCCTCTTGAAAGGAAGCTTCCGATCCTCTTGAAAGGAAGCTTCCGATCCTCTTGAAAGGAGTCTTCCGATCCTCTTGAAAGAAGGCTTCCGATCCTCTTGAAAGGTGGCTTCCGAGCCTCTTGAAAGGAGGCTTCCGAGCCTCTTGAAAGGAGGCTTCCGAGCCTCTTGAAAGGAGGCTTCCGAGCCTCTTGAAAGGAGGCTTCCGAGCCTCTTGAAGGAGGCTTGAGCCTCTTGAAAGGAGGCTTCTGAGCCTCTTGAAAGGAGGCCTGAGCCTCTTGAAAGGAGGCTTGAGCCTTGAAAGGAGGCTTCCAGGCCTCTTGAAAGGAGGCTTGAGGCCTCTTGAAAGGAGGCTTCTGAGCCTCTTGAAAGGAGGCTTGAGCCTCTTGAAAGGAGGCTTCCTGAGCCTCTTGAAAGGAGGCTTGAGCCTCTTGAAAGGAGGCTTCCTGAGCCTCTTGAAAGGAGGCTTCTGAGCCTCTTGAAAGGAGGCTTCTGAGCCTCTTGAAAGGAGGCTTGAGCCTCTTGAAAGGAGGCTTCTGAGCCTCTTGAAAGGAGGCTTCTGAGCCTCTTGAAAGGAGGCTTCTGAGCCTCTTGAAAGGAGGCTTCCAGGCCTCTTGAAAGGAGGCTTCTGAGCCTCTTGAAAGGAGGCCTGAGCCTCTTGAAAGGAGGCCTGAGCCTCTTGAAAGGAGGCTTCTGAGCCTCTTGAAAGGAGGCTTCCGAGCCTCTTGAAAGTAGGCTTCTGAGCCTCTTGAAAGGAGGCTTGAGCCTCTTGAAAGGAGGCTTCTGAGCCTCTTGAAAGGAGGCTTCTGAGCCTCTTGAAAGGAGGCCTGAGCCTCTTGAAAGGAGGCTTGAGCCTCTTGAAAGGAGGCTTCCAGGCCTCTTGAAAGGAGGCTTCTGAGCCTCTTGAAAGGAGGCCTGAGCCTCTTGAAAGGAGGCTTCTGAGCCTCTTGAAAGGAGGCTTCTGAGCCTCTTGAAAGGAGGCTCTGAGCCTCTTGAAAGGAGGCTTGAGCCTCTTGAAAGGAGGCTCTGAGCCTCTTGAAAGGAGGCCTGAGCCTCTTGAAAGGAGGCTCTGAGCCTCTTGAAAGGAGGCCTGAGCCTCTTGAAAGGAGGCTTCTGAGCCTCTTGAAAGGAGGCTTCTGAGCCTCTTGAAAGGAGGCTTCTGAGCCTCTTGAAAGGAGGCTTCTGAGCCTCTTGAAAGGAGGCTTGAGCCTCTTGAAAGGAGGCTTCTGAGCCTCTTGAAAGGAGGCTCTGAGCCTCTTGAAAGGAGGCTTCTGAGCCTCTTGAAAGGAGGCTTCTGAGCCTCTTGAAAGGAGGCTTCAAGCCTCTTGAAAGGAGGCTTCCTGAGCCTCTTGAAAGGAGGCTTCGAGCCTCTTGAAAGGAGGCTTCCTGAGCCTCTTGAAAGGAGGCTTCTGAGCCTCTTGACAGGAGGCTTCTGAGCTCTTGAAAGGAGGCTTCAGAGCCTCTTGAATGGCGGCTTCCGAGCCTCTTAAAACGAGGCTTCTGAGCCTCTTGAAAGCAGGCCTGAGCCTCTTGAAAGGAGGCTTCTGAGCCTCTTGAAAGGAGGCTTGAGCCTCTTGAAAGGAGGCTTCTGAGCCTCTTGAAAGGAGGCTGAGCTCTTGAAAGGAGGCTCTGAGCCTCTTGAAAGGAGGCTTCTGAGCCTCTTGAAGGAGGCCTGAGCCTCTTGAAAGGAGGCTGAGCTCTTGAAAGGAGGCTTCTGAGCCTCTTGAAAGGAGGCTGAGTCTTGACAGGAGGCTTCTGAGCCTCTTGACAGGAGGCCTGAGCCTCTTGAAAGGAGGCTTCCTGAGCCTCTTGAAAGGAGGCTTCCAGAGCCTCTTGAAAGGAGGCTCTGAGCTCTTGAAAGGAGGCCTGAGCCTCTTGAAAGGAGGCTTCCGAGCCTCTTGAAAGGAGGCTGGAGCCTCTTGAAAGGAGGCTTCTGAGCCTCTTGAAAGGAGGCCTGAGCCTCTTGAAAGGAGGCCTGAGCCTCTTGAAAGGAGGCTCTGAGCCTCTTGAAAGGAGGCTTCTGAGCCTCTTGAAAGGAGGCTTCTGAGGCCTCTTGAAAGGAGGCTCTGAGCCTCTTGAAAGGAGGCTCTGAGCCTCTTGAAAGGAGGCCTGAGCCTCTTGAAAGGAGGCTTCCGAGCCTCTTGAAAGGAGGCCTGAGCCTCTTGAAAGGAGGCTCTGAGCCTCTTGAAAGGAGGCTTCTGAGCCTCTTGAAAGGAGGCTTCTGAGCCTCTTGAAAGGAGGCTCTGAGCCTCTTGAAAGGAGGCTTGAGCCTCTTGAAAGGAGGCTTCCTGAGCCTCTTGAAAGGAGGCTCTGAGCCTCTTGAAAGGAGGCTTCTGAGGCCTCTTGAAAGGAGGCCTGAGCCTCTTGAAAGGAGGCTTCTGAGCCTCTTGAAAGGAGGCTTGAGCCTCTTGAAAGGAGGCCTGAGCCTCTTGAAGGAGGCTCTGAGCCTCTTGAAAGGAGGCTTCCAGGCCTCTTGAAAGGAGGCCTGAGCCTCTTGAAAGGAGGCCTGAGCCTCTTGAAAGGAGGCTCTGAGCCTCTTGAAAGGAGGCCTGAGCCTCTTGAAAGGAGGCTTGAGCCTCTTGAAAGGAGGCTTCTGAGCCTCTCGAAAGGAGGCTTCCAGCCTCTTGAAAGGAGGCTTCCCAGCCTCTTGAAAGGAGGCTTCACAGTCTTTTGAAAAGAGGCTTCCCAGCCTCTTGAAAGAAGGCTTCTCAGCCTCTTGAAAGGAGGCTGAGCCTCTTGAAAGGAGGCTTGAGCCTCTTGAAAGGAGGCTTCTGAGCCTCTTGAAAGGAGGCTTCTGAGCCTCTTGAAAGGAGGCTTCTGAGCCTCTTGAAAGGAGGCCTGAGCCTCTTGAAAGGAGGCTTCTGAGCCTCTTGAAGGAGGCTTGAGCCTCTTGAAAGGAGGCTTCTGAGCCTCTTGAAAGGAGGCTTCTGAGCCTCTTGAAAGGAGGCTTGAGCTTTGAAAGGAGGCTTCTGAGCCTCTTGAAAGGAGGCTTCTGAGCTCTTGAAAGGAGGCTTCTGAGCCTCTTGAAAGGAGGCTTCCTGAGCTCTTGAAAGGAGGCTTGAGCCTCTTGAAAGGAGGCTTCTGAGCCTCTTGAAAGGAGGCTTCTGAGCCTCTTGAAAGGAGGCTTGAGCCTCTTGAAAGGAGGCTTCCTGAGCCTCTTGAAAGGAGGCTTCTGAGCCTTTGAAAGGGGCTCTGAGCCTCTTGAAAAGGCTTCTGAGCCTCTTGAAAGGAGGCTTCCGAGCCTCTTGAAAGGTGGCTTCCGAGCCTCTTGAAAGGAGGCTTCCGAGCCTCTTGAAAGGAGGCTTCCGAGCCTCTTGAAAGGAGGCTTCCGAGCCTCTTGAAAGGAGGATTCCCCCTTGAAGGAAGGATTCTGAGCCTCTTGAAAGGAGGGTTTCCAAGCCTATTGGAAGGAGGCTTCCAAGCCTCTTGAAAGGAGGTTTCCAAGCCTCTTGAAAGGAGGCTTCCAAGCTTTTCGAAAGAAGAATTCCAGGACGGAAAGAAGAAGAAAGGAAAGAAGCTTAAAAGACTCATGAAAGAAGGAGATATTCAAGCCTTTTGAAAGGAGGCTTCCGAGCCTCTTGAAAGGAAGCTTCCGATCCTCTTGAAAGGAGGCTTCCGATCCTCTTGAAAGGAGGCTTCCGATCCTCTTGAAAGAAGGTTTCCGAGCCTCTTGAAAGGTGGCTTCCGAGCCTCTTGAAATGAGGCTTCCGAGCCTCTTGAAAGGAGGCTTCCGAGCCTCTTGAAAGGAGGCTTCCGAGCCTCTTGAAAGGAGGCTTCCAAGCCTCTTCAAAGGAGGCTTCCAAGCCTCCTAAAATATGGCTTCCGAGTCTCTTAAAAGGAGGCTTCCGAACCTCTTGAAAGGAGTCCTCCGCGCCTCTCGAAAGGAACCCTCTGAGCCTCTTGAAAGGAGGCTTCCAAGCCTCTTGAAAGGAGGCTTCCAAGCCTCTTGAAAGGAGGCTTCCGAGCCTCTTGAAAGGAGGCTTCCAAGCCTCTTGAAAGGAGGCTTGAGCCTCTTGAAAGGAGGCTTCCAGGCCTCTTGAAAGGAGGCTTCTGAGCCTCTTGAAAGGAGGCTCTGAGCCTCTTGAAAGGAGGCTTCCTGAGCCTCTTGAAAGGAGGCTTCCTGAGCCTCTTGAAAGGAAGCTTTCGACCCTCTTGAAAGGAGGCTTCCGATCCTCTTGAAAGGAGGCTTCCGAGCCTCTTGAAGGAGGCTTCCGAGCCTTTTGAAAGGAGGCTTCCGAGCCTCTTGAATGGAGGCTTCCGAGCCTCTTGAAAGGAGGCTTCCGAGCTTCTTGAAAAGAGGCTTCCGAGCCTCTTGAAAGGAGGCTTCCCCCTTGAAGGAAGGATTCTGAGCCTCTTGAAAGGAGGGTTTCCAAGCCTATTGGAAGGAGGCTTCCAAGCCTCTTGAAAGGAGGGTTCCAAGCCTCTTGAAAGGAGGCTTCCAAGCTTCTGGAGACTTCCAAGCCTTTTGAAAGAAGAATTCCAGGACGGAAAGAAGAAGAAAGGAAAGAAGCTTAAAAGACTCATGAAAGAAGGCTTTAAAGCCTCTCAAAAGGAGATATTCATGCCTTTTGAAAGGAGGCTTCCGAGCCTTTTGAAAGAAGGCTTCCAAGCCTGTTGAAGGGAGGCTTGCGAGCCTCTTTATATGAGGCTTCGAAGCCTCTTGAAAAAAGGCTTCCAAACCTCTTAAAAGGATGCTTTCGAGCGTCTGGAAAGAAGGTTTCCGGCCTCTTGAAAGGAGGCTTCCGAGCCTTTTGAAAGAAGGCTTCCTAGCCTCTTGAAAGGAAGCTTCCGAATCTCTTGAAAAAAGGCTTCCGAGCCTCTTGAAAGGAGGCTTCCGAGCCTCTTAAAAGGAGACTTCTATGTCTCTTGAATGAAGGCTTCCGAGTCTTTTGAAAGGAGGCTACCAAGCCTCTTGAAAAGACGCTTCCGAGCATCTTGAAATATGGCTTTCGAGCCTTTTGAGATGAGGATTCTGAGCTTCTTAAAAGAAAGCATCAGGGCCTCTCAAAAGGAGGCTTCAGTGCCTCTCAAAAATAGTCTTCCAAGCCTCTTGAAAGGAGGGTTCCATGCCTCTCGAAGGGCGGCTCCCGAGCCTCTTAAAAGGATGCTTTAAAGACTCCTGAAAGGCGACTACCAAGCCCCTTGAAATAAGGATTTCGAACCACTTGAAATGAGGCTTCCGAGCATCTTGGAAAAAATCTTCCGAGTCTCTTGAAAAAAGGCTTTCAAGCCTCTTGGAAAAAGGCTTCCGAGCCTATTGAAAGGAAGCTTCCAAACCTCTGGAAATGTGGCTTCCGAACTTCTTGAAAGTATGCTTCCAAGCCTTTTGAAAAAGTCTTCCAAGCCTCTTGAAAGAACGCTTCCAAGCCTCTTGAAAGAACGCTTCCAAGCCTCTTGAAAGGAGGCTTCCAAGCCTTTTGAAAGGAGGCTTCCAAGCCTTTTAAAAGGAGGCTTCCAAGCCTTTTGAAAGGAGGCTTCCGAGCCTCTTGAAAGGATGCTTCCGAGCAGCTTTAAAGGATAGGCTTCTGAGCCTCTTGAAAGAAGGCTTCTGAGTTTCTTGAAAGGATGTTTTCGAGCATCTTGAAAATAGGCTTCTGAGCCTCTTGAAAAGAGGCATTCAAGATTCTTGAAATAAGTCTTTCGAGCCTCTTGAGATAAGGCTTCCAAATCTCTTTGAAAAAAGACTTCCGAGCCTCTTGAAATTAGGCTTTCCAGCCTCTTGGAAGGAGGATTGCCAGCTTCTTGGAAGGAGGCTTCCAAGCCTTTTGAAAGGAAGCTTTCAAAGGTTCATAAAAGAGGCTTTCGAGCCTTAAAAACAAACTTGCGTGATCAAATTTTCATAAGGTTCCACATTCTTGCAATATTTCATTGATTAAGTCGATTTTCTGCTAGAATTTTACAATCTGGCATCCCTACTGCAAACATTAGTTGACCAGGCTCAAAATTGGACGATAATGTGACGATAATTTCTTGAGTTCTATCACCCGTCTTCAGTATCGAACGGCAATCTTAGCTGGCAGCAGACTCCAATCTCAAACTTGAAAATCGTTGTTCCTGCGGTTCGCTGCCGACGTAGTTTTATCAGCCAAACAAAACCACCCCGGAAAACAGGGATGATGATGGGTCCTTGCGTTCGCCGTTTCATTCTGTCGGGGAACCCCATCCGAAAGAAAACAACTCGAAGCAAGCAGTGTCATTATGATCGGACGGGTCCATATCTTGGTGGCGCTCTCTCCCGTGTTTCGCCGAGATGGCCAAGGGGAGAGACCATTTGCGAACGAATGGGCCTTGCGTTAGTTAAAGGCGAAAATTGTCGCTGTCTGAAACAGGACCGTCAGCGAAGGAGCGCAGTGGTACGAGGCGGAGTCTGGTGGAGGACAGTAAAATTTAATTGGGAAAACTTTTCGGAACGCCACGTCGCACAGTTTTCGGAAAACATAAGAAGAGACGATCTCCGAAGGCGCTGCTGGGGGTGGGGCGTCTGAAGAACATCGTTAAAGAGCTACTAACCGAAAAATGAACTCGACCAGCTTTTTTCCTCTGGGAACTCTGGAGCGTGATGAGGCGTGTTGGTTTGTAAGACACCGAAATCGGCTGGGAAAAGGGTGTCGTCCGGTGGAACACCGTGGTGGGGTGGGGATGGTTCTTTATCGCCGGTACGTGTAAGGTGCCAAGATGGCACACCAGCACATATACATAGCAAAGATATGAAGCACGGTGCACCGCGGTGGGGTGGTTTTCAAAAATATTCATTAAAAATAATTTAATTATTCATCTTGAACCGTCTAAGACGAATTAAGTACTGTCCATTTAATTCCACTAGTTAATTTTCGTTATCTTTGCAGATACGTATTTTGTGGTCGTCTTCAGTCTTGTACTTGACTCGACTTGTAAGTCGAGTCAGGCATAAGACATCAAGACGACACACAGTTGTGGTCGAAATACGTATCTGCAAAGATAACGAAAATTAACTAGTGGAATTAAATGGACAGTACTTAATTCGTCTTAGACGGTTTAATACATTCCACTAAAAGAGCTTAATATATTTTTCTATTCATCTTGCTCAATTATCAAATGTATAGACTCTTTAGATTGGATTGAATGAACAACTGGATGCGATCTCAAACAAGGATAAAAAATAAACTATATTGATTTTTTGTAGCAAATTATTAATAAAATTATAACGATCATTATTTTATTTATGTTTATGAAAAATATAAAAATTATTAAAAGTATTATAAAATTTTATTTTTCAACAAATAGAATTCATGCTATACTTTGTCTTCAACCTAGCAAAGATCGAATGGCAGGTTGGGCAAATACGACCGTTCGTTGGTTGGTTGGCTCCGAGGGACACTGTTGCTGCCGTTCAGCTGTGAGGTGAATGCGAACGAACCTTCCGCACTGCAATGGTCCTGCGGAAAACGTTCACGTCCGTAAAACCCGGAGCCGAGCAAAATGGGATTCGTTTCGAGTCATTTAAAGTTACACACGGACGCGGAGTTCAATGTTCAATGGAGCGAAATTGCGCGCGTTCGGAACCGTCTTTGTCTTGTTGGCGGGGCGGCGATGATGGTGATGATGAAGCGAAATGTTACGGAAACTGTGCCGTTGGGTGCTATTGCAGCCAGGGAAGCTGGGACTGCTGCTGAAGGACAAAGTTTAAAAGCTCACGTTACAGCGTCATAAGTGATGGTAATCGTGATTGCATTTCGGGAACCCCCACCGTGGTAGTTGGTTGGGTTTAGAATGTTTTTCAGGAAAATCTCAACTTTGTTTACGATCTAAAGTGTAAAGGACAATATGTAATCAATTCGTAAAAGGTTGTAGTGAGTTTGGGAGTGCTACGAATACAAACAGAGAAGATAAACTTGAAATATGGGTTATATGAAGTGAAAAATAAATTCTGAACAAGGGGAGCATCAGCAAAATAAATATGTCATTCTCTGAATGAAATCTAAATACTGTATTCGGAATTGTTTGAGAAAGAAGGGAAAATAGAAAATCTTAGTATCATTGCAAATTTTGTTTGTAGAGCTGAGATGGTTTTACATCAGAACAACAAAAAAGGCCAATTTACCGGTTTTCAGAAGCTATCCCAAGCAACCAGAAGTTCAGATTTTACTTAAATTTACTCTTAACCGAACTAATTGGTTCACTATGGTTCACATGAAGTTCCAAGCATCCTTAACGGAACTTTAAAGTTCACTTAAAGTTCCGTTACATACAAAAAATTACTTAAAATGAGAGCTGATTAAGCCAAAATAGCCCTTCTTATCCGAACTTCTGGTTGCTTGGGATGTGTGAATAATACATGTGACTAATTAATTTTGTTTCGGAAATTGAAAGGCTTTAACTGAAGTTTGGGAAAAAGGGAAAGGAAAGTTGGAAGAACTTTAACATCAAAAGTAATTTGTTTTTCCTTCATAGATAATCCTAAAGTGATAGTCATCAATATAAACAGAAAAAAGACTGCGATACCAACATAGGCGCATGGATCAAAACAAGTGTCGTTGTCACCATAGGCCGATAACAATTGAACTTGGGTCGGCCATACCTTACTTAAGGTTGGAAACGAAATTTGTCAATAAGCAATAGACTGAAACCAGCTGGACAGAGGAAGACCCAAAGGCTCATGGCGGCGCAGCCTCCATAAAGAAATAAAAGTAGTCGACCGAAATCTATAGCTGTACATCGCTCAGGATGGAGATCCTTCAAGTCGGCTCTCTACACCAATAAATAGTATTCTTAGTTCAAGATTTAAAATTCTTGATGAGTCACGTTTTCAATATTCTGACCAATCTCCACGGGGTGATTTTTACTCGAAAAATTAATGTTTCTCAAACACAAATACTCCCCCTTTCCTCCGGCGGAATATTAAACATTCGCAAGTTATGTATTTCAATTCCAGGAGCTGCACCATTTTGCCGCTTGAATACTGAAAATTAACGGTCAGAATTCCGCTGCAGGAATCTCTAGTTGGCCTGGTGATAAAGGCAAAGGATTACCAACCCGTCAGGCATAGAAAAGCTTTCAACTAATATCTGTGAAAATGCTAATAAAATATCAAGCCGAAAAGCAGGCAAAGTTCCAGTTAGAATGAAGGGCTACGGAGGAAGAAGAAGAGTTCACTATAATCCCCTCCGCATTGACATTGTCGACTTGACCAATTGTCTGATCTTATTTGTAGACGGTTTCAATTTCTCATGAAACAGACGGGAATTACAGTGCAAAGATGTTACAAATCTTCCGTTTGTTCATTTTGCGACTACCTTACTACATACCAACAAGCAACGAAATTAGCAAAAAAGGAATCGAGCAATACGATAGAAATCTGTTAACGATGGCACTGATGGATAGGAAGGACACATCCAACACGAGAAGAACCGCATGAAGCAACATCATTCGACATTGCTTCAAGTTATTTTTATTTCACGAATTCAGTCTGGATTCCCACGAACGATTCCTCTGTACTTAAGAGGTTTCCATCTTTGGGTGTTGATTCAGAGCAATGGTGATTAAAGCTTTCCGTGAATGATTAAATTCGTTATGATTCGATTAACGAATGATTCGTTACAATAATTCATGATAACAAATAGCTACTTCCAAAAATAAAGAGTCTCATTTCCCGTTGACTGATGTCGGACAAACACCGATTTTTGAAGAAGGTATCAAATCCTACATTGCTTCAGTCCAGGCAAACGCCTACTTTCAAAGGAGGAATCACATCCACAAATCCCTTATTCCAGCCCAATACCTATTTTGAAAGAATGGATTGTATTCTCCATTGCCTAATTCTGAGCGAACTGCTACACAGTTTAAAAATGTTACAGCTTATATTATTACACGCTCCATTCGATTCGATTCATTTTTCCATCACATTTTAAAATTACAGCCTGTCATTACTATGGGGCTTATATTCAATATGCAAGAAAAAGTTGGATGTAAAATTAGAGACTATTGGTCCCAAAAATATGGGTTCAAATATTTCCATGAAGAATAATATTCAGAATTTTAAACTGTGTACTGTTATATAAGAGATCACATCCGCCATTGCCTTACACCGATCAAGCTCCCACATTTTGAGAAAGAATTACATCCACCATTGCCTTAACCCGGGCCATTGCTTTACCCCGGGCGCGCCTTTTAATAAGGGATCACATGCGGCATTGCTTTAATCCGACCAAACGCCTACTTTGAAAGAAGGGATCACATCCACCATTTCTCTAATCCGGGCAAGAAACTGTTTTAAAAGGGGGATCACATCAACAATTGCCTTAGCCCGGTCAAGGTCCTACTGTTGAAGAAGGGATCACATCCACGGCTGCCTTAAACCGAGCAAGCGCCCACTTTTAAAGAAGGAATCACATCCACCATTGCTTTAGCCCGGGCAAAAGCCTACTCTTGAAGAACGAATCACATCCTTCATTGCCTTAATCCGGAGAAGCACCTTCTTTCAAAGAAGGGATCACATCTACCATTGCCTTAAACCCGGCAAAAACCAACTTTGTAAAAAGAGATCACATCCACCATTGTCTTGATGCGGTCAAATGCCTAGTTTTAAAGAGGAAGCACATCCACCATTGCCTTATTCCGGGCAAATGCCTATTTTCAAAGAAGGGATCACATCCACCATTCCAATATTCCATTCAAACTCCAACCTTCAAAGAAGGAATCACATCCATCATTGCCTTATCCCAGACGAGCGCATACAAATAGATGCGTTGTTTTTGATGACGGAAACACAACAATCGTTGCCTGTCACTGGGCAAACCATGAACCCAATTGAGGGATAACAATTATCATTGATTTATACTCGACAAATTCATACGTTCTACGAAATGATTATATATTTTTAATATTATTTTCGACCGGTATTCACCATTCCGGATTTTTTTTTGATAGGGTCAATTGACATAATGTTATTTGGCATAACGCCATTTGGCATAAAGACCACTTGGCATATGGTCATTTGACATAAAAACTAGAGATGGGCATGACGGATCACTTTGACGATCGGATCAAATCTGGGTCATTCATTCTAATGATCCGGAGCTTTCAACCGGATCGGATCCTTAGAACAAAACGCAAGATGAATGAAGAATAGTGAAATGTTAGTTATTCAGGCTCACACTTTTGAGTCGTAATGACAACGACTTAACCCTTTCTTGTTCACAAGCGTATGGAGTACAAACAATGAATTTTTCAATTTATCATTTCCTTAGAAATGGTCAAATAATTTACTGATCTGGTAAACCGGATCTTCTAAAAAATGATCCACGAATCATTTACTCCCTGTGTGTGCAATTTAAAATTAAGCCATATCACCTTTATGCCAAATGGCCTTTACGCCAATTGACCTGATGCCAAATGGCGTTATGCCAAATGATTTTATTCCGCAGGATTGTTCAAGGAAATTTCGAAGAATTTCCCAAGAAAATTCCGAAGAATATCCCAAGGAAATTCCGAAGAATTTCCAAAGGAAATCAATCATTAAAAATGTTGTGGGAATCAAATCCAATAAAAATATAGCCACGCTGATTCGCGCCACCACCAGCTAACATGACTTTTGACTTGACGCCGAGAATGTCGCAGCCACAAGTCGAACGCCAAACGACCATTTCGACTTATCGAATTTTTCGGTCAAATCACACTTTCAGCTAAATGACCACTTCGATCGAAAAGGAAGAGTCATTTGGCCCAAACCCATTCGGTCGGAAGCAATTTGGCCGAATGCCACTAGGCCGAAAGTTGTTTGGCCGAATATACCATTTGGCCGAACAGACCATTAGGTCGGAAGTCATTTGGCCGAAAGGGTTATTTGGCCGTAAGGGTCGTGTGGCCGAAAGGATCATTTGGCCGAAAGGGTCGTTTGGACGAAAGGGTTATTTGGCCAAAAGGGTCATTTAGCCGAAAGGGTCGTTTGGCCGAACGGGTCATTTGGCCGAAACCCATTCGGTTATATGCCACTAGGCCGAAAGTTGTTTGACCGAATATACCATTTGGCCGAACAGACCGTTAGGTCGGAAGTCATTTGGCCGAAAGGGTCATTTGGTCGAAAGGGTCGTTTGGCCGAAAGGGTCGTTTGGCCGAAAGGGTCGTTTGGCCGAAAGGGTTGTTTGGCCGAAAGGGTCGTTTGGCCGAAAGGGTTGTTGGATGGAAGGGTCGTTTTGCCGAAAGGGTCATTTGGCCAGAAGAGTCGTTTGGTCTATTCGGCCAAACGACCCTTTCGGCCAAAGGAACCTTTCGGCCAAATGACCCTTTTGGCCACATGGCACTTTCGTCCTAATGACCCTTTCGGCCTTATGATCCTTTTGTCCGAATGACCCTTTTGGCCAAATGACCCTTTCGGCCTAATGACCCTTTCGGCCTAATGACCCTTTCGGCCAAATGACCCTTTCGGCCAAACGACCTTTTCGGCCAAATGACTTATGGCCAGATTGGTTTCGGCCTAGTGACATTCGGCCAAATGGCGGCCAATGACCTTTCGGCCAAACGACCTTTTCGGCCAAATGACTTATGGCCAGATTGGCTTCGGCCTAGTGACATTCGGCCAAATGGCTTTCGGCCGAATGGGTTTCGGCAAAATGACCTTTTCCCATCATGAAAATGTGGATCTTAGGTTTGAAAAATGATAGAAGCTATATCATATCATTGTAAAACGCGTTAATTTTATACAGAAGTTATTCTACCTTGACTACTGTCTGATCACACTTTGTAGACGGTTTTAATTTCCCCAAAAATAGACGGGAATCGTGATCCGACGGTGTTTTAAATTGTCCTTTCAGTACTGACGTACAGCATAAATTATCACCCAACCGGCGGTTGTTAGATTTTCTAACAATTCTGTATAAGAATCTACCAAAACCTGTATGAGAACAGGGCATATGCGAAATTGTTAGATTCTTATACATAAAATGTAAGCTATCAAACAAATATTGTAAGAAAAGCTTACAAAATTGTTAGATTCTTATACAATACTTGTATAAGAATCTAGCAATTTCGTATATGCCCAGTTCTTATACAGGTGTTGGTAGATTCTTATACAGAATTGTTAGAAAATCTGACAACCGCCGGTTGGGTGTAGTAATTCGAAGAGTGCATCCTACACCACCCCCAGTGCCTGATTTATCCAGAAAAGGACCTCGGGCTGACAATGTGCGGAGACCTCTAAATGTACAAAAAGGTTAATTTTGGCACTTATGGTTTTGTGGACACACCTAAAAACAAGGTGGGTGTTTTGGTTTCCATTGAGACATGTGCACGCAAAAAAAGCGTTCATGAATTCGTGAACAAAAAGTTCCGGTGTATTTTTTCGTGAACAACAACCAAGGATTCGGGAACAAAGTCACGTTTTCTGGAACGTTCTGGAATTCGGGAACGCTTTTTTTTGCGTGTGGATTCGTTTACACAAATTAAAATTTTTGAAATACAGTACAATCGTAAACGATATGTTCACCACTTACCTTGTGCATCGGCGTTCCCCAGAAATCGTTCAGGAACACATTCTTGATGGACGAGTGCGGCCTCAGGTCCCGGTTTTCCTTGATTGCACTGATGTCGTCGAACACGAAGCCACAGTTGAGACTGTTGTGGTAGCACAGAACGCAGGTGAGCGCAATTAACGCCCCATACAAGTGATGAGACGACATTTCGATTTTTTTGTATACTTCTTTGCTTATATTTTGTCAACCAACATATATATCTATCTTCTTAATTTTCTCACACCCTAAATACCGACGCAACGATCATTTGTATACTAAATTTAGCCTAGAATAAACTTCTTTTTCTAATACTAATAATGCGCCAAACTGTACCGCCAAAAACGAATTTCCTCCTTTCAAGGGCTCTGCGGCAGCGCCGTTTCGAAGTTCCGGCGTGAAAAAGGGTAATGCGAAAGGGACCTTCTGTCGTGGGGACCGGAAAATTGAATTAAGCTCATAACTTGACATCGGGATGTATGCCGCACTCCCTAAACCCGACCGACCGACGCCGGAACGAGATCTCTTTCTTTGCGTATGCCGACGCGCCTCCGATGTTGTTTTATCTGGGGAAGCAGAGAAAAGGAGAAGAAACACAAATCGGATTAGGTTTTATAATGCATTAAATATTTAAATCGTGCCTCAACACTTTTCGCTTGCGCTGGATGGGAATGGCCCCGAGTTCCATTTCATCCGATTTCGAGAATATAATCTAAGATCATGGTTCGGGAAAAAAATGTTTGTACTAGAGAATAATACCAATATTTGATTTCATTGAATAATAGAAGATTTATATTTTGAGTTACTTAGTTAAAAAAAGAACGAATAATTAAAAACAAATCTCAATTTAATTCCAAAAAATTGACCTTAATTACAAAAATTAAATCTAAATCTAAATCCAATTTCAACTATTACTACAAATTCAAATCTATTTCAAACCTAAATCCAAATCCAATCTCAATATCAAATCTAATTGAAAATCCATATATTTTCTAATAAATTCAAATATGTAGGTATCCGGATTTAATTTCAGAATCCATCCAACTTCTCCAATAATCCCAACATTGTTGAGTTCAATCCATGCAATTTTCCCTTCAATCGTAATCCAACCGAAATTGACCTCCCAACAGAAGTCTATTCAGTAGATGCACTTTGACATTGTCAACACAACTGCCAGCAACCACCGGCAGATAACAGAACGGGAGAGAGCACATTTGTTGTATCATCATTATCGGCGATTTGGAATCGGAAAACTTTTCCTTCCCACTCATGTTCCGCTCTGTTTCCAATAATGGTGGCTGACCAGAGCCAGAGATGTGGCGTACGTAGCAGAGCTTCCTATCAACAATAATATGGCAACAGCGGATAAGCAAACATATAGCGCACTTAATACCAGAACAGTAAACACACCACCAACAGTGGAAATGTATTCGGCGAAATCGAGACGGGGCGCGGTGGTGGGGTTCCCTAAATTCGCGCGCTCATGATGATGGGTGGTGGGTAGCAAGGAACAAATGGACGGTATTGTTTCTAGCATTACAAAAAGTTTAAAATGGTTTGTTTTCTCTGCTCTCGTACACAATTTTTTATTTCGCTAGTGCGAATGTTCCGATCCTTCAGTTACCTTCACAATGCAGCGGTGTAGAATGGAGAGGAAACATTTTGCGAGCTGGTGGTTTGTTTAGGTGTTTGTTGAGTGTTGTTGATTTAGACTTGGAAGTAATTGTAGTGGGCGAACTTTGCCGTGCACTGAGCGTTTGAAGTTGAACGGAAAGTCAAATCGTTAATTTTGTTTGATTTAAAGTAATAAAACTGCCAAGTTGTCTTGATTAATTGCTCGTTTCGGAGAAACTTGTTAAAGTACATTAAGTTTAAATTTTGAATTTTGGGGGAAGCTATGTCTTCGCCAAACTTGGAATACGATAGTTTCAATCATAATACTACATGGGAAAAAAAATTACCATTTCAAAGAAACTCATAGCTAACTATCATTAGATATTTCATTAGATTTCGAAACGATGCTTTCAAAACTTGTTCCAAATTATAATCAAATCTATTAAATGAATCATTCTGTCTGGAAAGCATTTCCAATGTGTTTTTCCTTACTTCTATTTTTTTAAAGTAAGCACTTCGCATTTTTAGAGAATGAATCAAATGTCTACGGTGCTAGCACGGTGAATTAGTCATCATATTAAAAATACATTTGAGTTGAAAAACGCCGTAGCACTGAGTGAATTTTATGCATATTCGTCGTTCCAAGGATTCCTTTTTATCATCTTCATAGGTTATTAGTGATATAATATGCTTTTTCTGCAAACACTTGGTATATAGAATCCATCTCCCAAGAAAATTCCTCATCATGCATGCCACGGCTGCTGATGTTGATCACTTAATAAACAAGCATTCGCCCGGTCTTCGCATATTCCGACAGAAGGCTTTCTCCGTGGTTGATGCAAAATATAACTAATAAACTAAAACTTTTCCCACCTGACGAGGCGAGAGCGGAAGAAGCTGACTATATTCCAAGCGCACACACTATCTCTGATGCCGTAAGGTGGTGGAAAAGCAACTGAGCGTACCGGCGGCGTGGCGGATGCTACGCTGCCTCTGATGCTGATGATGATAATAACGTTGTCGGTAATCAACATCTTTGGCATCGCCGAAGCACTTCGGAGCTTCCGTATATTCACTAACAACCATCCTTCTTGGCCGATCCCATCGTACTCACGTAACATCGCATGGCATCGCACCCAGCCAGTACCATTCAGGGCTTCCGTTGACGAACTTTTGAACTTTTCATGCGGCAATATTTTGCTGCCATAGCGCTCTCAGGTAAAGACATTTCCCCAAAAGCAGAGGGAAGTGATGAAACTGTGGCTAAGTGTCTCCGAAGCGAATCGTAAAAAGAAAAACACTGCCACTGATCCCTGCCATCCCGCTGAATATGGTGACGTGAGGAAATTAATTTTGACTGCACGTCCAAATCCTCGTTTACTGATCCACCTAATTCACGTGCCCTGTCCCGGCGGAATTACCGGATAACCACCGCCGGAGCACAGGTGTTCATCGGGGGACAGACAGGCGAAATGGAGCAGTCAGTTTCGGGGATTATAAGACTTACGACCGGCAAGCGACGGTGGCGATGACAAACGTCGGAGCAGCAGCGGTCGTGTGACGATGACGATGATGACGAAGGTGGGATTTGGTGAGTGAAATTCCGGCGAATTACCAAGGATTTTTACCTGGAAAGCTTGATGAGATCGTTGGATTCAGTGTTAATATTTATGGCAGTGGCTTTGGTCGCAATTAATATGCAAGTAGCGACCTAAGTTGTTTTGTTAAGTTCTGAATAGTATGATTGAGCGGCTTTTTTAAGACAGTACGGTATCAACGTACTTATAAGATAGAATAAATGACATTTTTCACTGCTAAAGTAGCTGGTTCAGTGAAATTGAAAATATTATAAGCACATTGTAGTAGTTGGATATACATTGGGTATTTGGAACTTCGATGCTATTTCTTGGAATTGATTCTATTTCATTCCGGTATAATTTTCTCTAGTTAAAAAACAAACGGAGCTTTTAATTAATGCAGGCACTTTTTGAGGTTTCTAATATTTTCATAATTTTCATAATTACCGTCTGAGAGAGACCTGAAACAAAATATAAAATTTTTGACAATAATTCTCATTGTTTATTCTGTTGTAACATGTGCAAAGTTGCATTGGGTTTAAATTAGATAAGAACGAAAAAAAAAATACTGAAGAAATACAATTAAGAGTAATAACCGTGCCCTTTTCATGTATTAGATAAACTAAAAAAACTTGGGTAAAAATTTTGCAGCGATTTTTTTTTAAATAGAAATTGTATTTTGGCCATAACTTTTGATTCCATAGCTCGAGAGCCCATTCTCTGAAATAAAAATATTCCAAATTTGGTAGAAATCGGTCCTGCTGGGGGTTGGAAGTTACACTGATTTTCTCATTTTCATAGGAGCACTGCTCCCAACTTTTCCAATGACCCACCCACCCCCTTTGGAATCTTCACCTAAAGATTAAGAATGTGTGTTCCAAATTCGGTTAAAATCAGAAGTAGTTAGAGAAGTTAGAGTGGGGCGTCATGGTCAATTTTTCAAATCAATGGTTTTTCCAAAGCCCTCTTGAAAGGAGGCTTCCGAGCCTCTTGAAAGAAGGCTTCCGAGCCTCTTGAAAGGGGGCTTCCGAGCCTCTTGAATGGAGGCTTCCTTCCTCTTGAAAAGAGGCTTCCGAGCCTCTTGAAAGGAGGCTTCCGAGCCTCTTGAAAGGAGGCTTCCGAGCCTCTTGAAAGGAGGCTTCCGAGCCTCTTGAAAGGAGGCTTCCGAGCCTCTTGAAAGGAGGCTTCCGAGCCTCTTGAAAGGAGGCTTCTGAGCCTCTTGAAAGGAGGCTTCTGAGCCTCTTGAAAGGAGGCTCTGAGCCTCTTGAAAGGAGGCTTCCAGGCCTCTTGAAGGAGGCTTCTGAGGCCTCTTGAAGGAGGCTTCCGAGCCTCTTGAAAGGAGGCTTCCAGGCCTCTTGAAAGGAGGCTTCTGAGGCCTCTTGAAAGGAGGCTTCCGAGCCTCTTGAAAGGAGGCTTCTGAGCCTCTTGAAAGGAGGCTTCCGAGCCTCTTGAAAGGAGGCTTCCTGAGCCTCTTGAAAGGAGGCTCTGAGCCTCTTGAAAGGAGGCTTCTGAGCCTCTTGAAAGGGAGGCTTCCGAGCCTCTTGAAAGGAGGCTTCTGAGCCTCTTGAAAGGAGGCTTCCGGGCCTCTTGAAAGGAGGCCTGAGCCTCTTGAAAGGAGGCTTCCTGAGCCTCTTGAAAGGAGGCCAGAGCCTCTTGAAAGGAGGCTTCCTGAGCCTCTTGAAAGGAGGCTTCTGAGCTTCTTGAAAGGAGGCTTCCAGGCCTCTTGAAAGGAGGCTTCCTGAGCCTCTTGAAAGGAGGCTTCTGAGCCTCTTGAAAGGAGGCTTCTGAGCCTCTTGAAGGAGGCTTCCGAGCCTCTTGAAAGGAGGCTTCCGGGCCTCTTGAAAGGAGGCTTCCGAGCCTCTTGAAAGGAGGCTTCCGAGCCTCTTGAAAGGAGGCTTCTGAGCCTCTTGAAAGGAGGCTTCTGAGCCTCTTGAAAGGAGGCTTCCGAGCCTCTTGAAGGGAGGCTTCCTGAGCCTCTTGAAAGGAGGCCTGAGCCTCTTGAAAGGAGGCTTCCAGAGCCTCTTGAAAGGAGGCCTGAGCCTCTTGAAAGGAGGCTTCCTGAGCCTCTTGAAAGGAGGCTCTGAGCCTCTTGAAAGGAGGCTGAGCCTCTTGAAAGGAGGCTTCCAGAGCTCTTGAAAGGAGGCTTCCTGAGCCTCTTGCAAGGAGGCTTCCGAGCCTCTTGCAAGGAGGCTTCCGAACCTCCTGAAAGGAGGCTCTGAACCTCTTGAAAGGAGGCTCTGAGCCTCTTGAAAGGAAGCCTGAGCCTCTTGAAAGGAGGCTTCCTGAGCCTCTTGAAAGGAGGCCTGAGCCTCTTGAAAGGAGGCTTCCAGGCCTCTTGAAAGGAGGCCTGAGCCTCTTGAAGGAGGCCTGAGCCTCTTGAAAGGAGGCTTCCTGAGCCTCTTGAAAGGAGGCTCTGAGCCTCTTGAAAGGAGGCTTCCTGAGCCTCTTGAAAGGAGGCTTCCTGAGCCTCTTGAAAGGAGGCTTCTGAGCCTCTTGAAAGGAGGCCTGAGCCTCTTGAAAGGAGGCTTCCTGAGCCTCTTGAAAGGAGGCCTGAGCCTCTTGAAAGGAGGCTTCGAGCCTCTTGAAAGGAGGCCTGAGCCTTTGAAAGGAGGCTTCTGAGCCTCTTGAAGGAGGCCCTGAGCCTCTTGAAAGGAGGCTCCCGGGCCTCTTGAAAGGAGGCTTCTGAGCCTCTTGAAGAGGCCTGAGCCTCTTGAAAGGAGGCTTCCTGAGTCTCTTGAAAGGAGGCTGGCCTCTTGAAAGGAGGCCTGAGCCTCTTGAAAGGGGCTTCCTGAGCCTCTTGAAAGGAGGCTGGCCTCTTGAAAGGAGGCTTCCTGAGCCT
Organism: Armigeres subalbatus; assembly: GCF_024139115.2. Taxonomy (NCBI): domain Eukaryota; kingdom Metazoa; phylum Arthropoda; class Insecta; order Diptera; family Culicidae; genus Armigeres; species Armigeres subalbatus. The sequence goes on from NC_085141.1 coordinate 397,366,973, forward strand.
CTTGAAAGGAGGCTGCAGCCTCTTGAAAGGAGGCTTCCAAGCCTCTTGAAAGGAGGCTTCCAGCCTCTTGTAAGGAGAATTCCCAGCCTCTTGAAAGGAGGCTTCCGAGCCTCTTGAAGGGAGGTTTCCCAGCCTCTTGTAAGGAGAATTCCCAGCCTCTTGAAAGGAAGCTTCCGAGCCTCTTGAAAGGAGGCTTCCCAGCCTCTTGAAAGGAGGCTTCCCAGCCTCTTGAAAGGAGGCTTCCCAGCCTCTTGAAAGGAGGCTTCCCAGCCTCTTGAAAGGAGGCTTCCCAGCCTCTTGAAAGGTGGCTTCCCAGCCTCTTGAAAGGAGGCTTCCCAGCCTCTTGAAAGGAGGCTTCCGAGCCTCTTGAAAGGAGGCTTCCCAGCCTCTTGAAAGGAGGCTTCCCAGCCTCTTGAAAGGAGGCTTCCCAGCCTCTTGAAAGGAGGCTTCCCAGCCTCTTGAAAGGAGGCTTCCCAGCCTCTTGAAAGGAGGCTTCCGAGCCTTTTGAAAGGAGGCTTCCCAGCCTCTTGAAAGGAGGCTTCCCAGCATCTTGAAAGGAGGCTTCCCAGCCTCTTGAAAGGAGGCTTCCCAGCCTCTTGAAAGGAGGCTTCCCAGCCTCTTGAAAGGAGGCTTCCGAGCTTCTTGAAAGGGGGCTTCCGAGCCTCTTGAAAGGAGGCTTCCCAGCCTCTTGAAAGGAGGCTTCCGAGCCTCTTGAAAGGAGGCTTCCGAGCCTCTTGAAAGGAGGCTACCCAGCCTCTTGAAAGGAGGCTTCCCAGCCTCTTGAAAGGAGGCTTCCCAGCCTCTTGAAAGGAGGCTTCCCAGCCTCTTGAAAGGAGGCTTCCGAGCCTTTTGAAAGGAGGCTTCCCAGCCTCTTGGAAGGAGGCTTCCCAGCCTCTTGAAAGGAGGCTTCCCAGCCTCTTGAAAGGAGGCTTCCCAGCCTCTTGAAAGGAGGCTTCCCAGCCTCTTGAAAGGAGGCTTCCCAGCCTCTTGAAAGGAGGCTTCCCAGCCTCTTGAAAGGAGGCTTCCCAGCCTCTTGAAAGGAGGCTTCCCCAAGCAACACCTCTTGTTTCTCAGTGAGTAACAACAACTGTGGTGTGACTTACTAAAGGTATGACTTATGCACAACGCGTCGTATTTGGAACTCCTTTGTGACACAAAAAGCGCAAGAGGTGGAGCCTATTTGCAACATCTTGCGGCTACAATGAAAATAAAAACACAAAAACCAACCGGGAATCGAACTATGGACCTTGAGATTTGCAACCTGCTACTATAACCATCACACCAACAATTCTATTTGGAGATTCTGCTACAAGTGCACTCCATAAACAACAAAGTCATTTGTAACTTCATTGTACCTTATACGGAACATGCAGGGGACTGTCAAAAATAAAATACTATGCTCAGCTGAGCTCAAAGTGTTTTGCAACATATCAGAAACATTGTCGTAACAGCAATGAACCGAAGTGTTATTAATTCTGCAACTTATCTGTTTTGTTTCTGATATGAAACACATCGAATTTTAAACCACCCAAGAAGTCAGATGGGTAAAATATTGCGACGCCACTTAAACGGAAATGAAACATTGTGATTTTCTGAAACTGAAAAGTGGCTGTAATGTGACTCGGTGTATTGCCAGTGTCTTCAATGCAATTTATTAGGAACAAACACCTATTTGAAAGATGTTGCGCGTGCTGCTTGGGTCCCAGCCTCTTGAAAGGAGGCTTCCCAGCCTCTTGAAAGGAGGCTTCCCACCCTCTTGAAAGGTGGCTTCCCAGCCTCTTGAAAGGAGGTTTCCCAGCCTCTTGAAGGGAGGCTTCCGAGCCTCTTGAAAGGAGGCTTCCGAGCCTCTTGAAAGGAGGCTTCCGAGCCTCTTGAAAGGAGGCTTCCGAGCCTCTTGTAAAGAGGCTTCCAGAGCCTCTTGAAAGAGGCTCTGAGCCTCTTGAAAGGAGGCTTCTGAGCCTCTTGAAAGGAGGCTCTGAGCCTCTTGAAAGGAGGCTCTGAGCCTCTTGAAAGGAGGCTTCCTGAGCCTCTTGAAAGGAGGCTTCCGAGCCTCTTGAAAGGAGGCCTGAGCCTCTTGAAAGGAGGCCTGAGCCTCTTGAAAGGAGGCTTGAGCCTCTTGAAAGGAGGCTTCCTGAGCCTCTTGAAAGGAGGCTTCTGAGCATCTTGAAAGGAGGTTTCAGGCCTCTTGAAAGGAGGTTTCTGAGCCTCTTGAAAGGAGGCTTCCAGGCCTCTTGAAAGGAGGCTGCCGAGCGTCTTGAAAGGAGGCTTCCGGGCTTCATAAAAGGAGGCTTCCGAGCCTCCTGAAAGGAGGCTTCCGAGCCTCCTGAAAGGAGGCTTCCGAGCCTCCTGAAAGGAGGCTTCCGAGCCTCCTGAAAGGAGGCTGAGCCTCTTGAAAGGAGGCTTCTGAGCCTCTTGAAAGGAGGCTCTGAGCCTCTTGAAAGGAGGCTTCTGAGCCTCTTGAAAGGAGGCTTCCTGAGCCTCTTGAAAGGAGGCCTGAGCTCTTGAAAGGAGGCTTCTGAGCCTCTTGAAAGGAGGCTTCCGAGCCTCTTGAAAGGAGGCTTCTGAGCCTCTTGAAAGGAGGCTTCCGGGCCTCTTGAAAGGAGGCTTCTGAGCCTCTTGAAGGAGGCTTCCGAGCCTCTTGAAAGGAGGCTTCCGAGCCTCTTGAAAGGAGGCTTGAGCCTCTTGAAAGAGGCTGAGCCTCTTGAAAGGAGGCTTCCGAGCCTCTTGAAAGGAGGCTTCCGAGCCTCTTGAAAGGAGGCTTCCGAGCCTCTTGAAAGGAGGCTTCCGAGCCTCTTGAAAGGAGGCTTCCGAGCCTCTTGGGCTCCAAACAGCTGTGCAGAATCTTGTCTCCACTAAACAACCCAATTAATCGCAGACCTGCAGCAACGTGCCTTCTTCGGGAAAGTTTTTCGGCATCTTTCAGACTATACACTAACGTGCTGAGTCACGTGATTGACGATAAATTGGAACCGCTAAGAGCAAAATGAAAAAATTAATGTTTTCCATACTAATTTCCAGATAAATCCATTCCATTCTCTGTACAGTTCATTGGGATCTCAAAACGATTCAGAAAAACATTGACTTCATTTGCTTGTTATAAGACGAGTTTGTACAATCCCATTTAATTCCAGCACTTAGATTGGTTTTTATACGTATACTAGCTCTATGTACCCGGCTTGGCTCGGGATTGAAAAGTAAATTATGATTTCCCTTTGAAACTACTTATTTAACCCTTTTAACCCTTTCAGGCCCACCGGGTCATATATGACCCCAACAGAAAGATGGATAAAAAATAAGGTGTATTAGCAGCGGATTGTACCGTTTCAAAATAAATTTTTTATTCAAACGTATCCATAGAGTTACTGTGATGTACAATAAACTATTTTTTAACTTCCTTGGACGACCTAGGCCATCCAAACAAGGCAAGGTAATTCTGGGGGCACGGCAAATGCTGGGTAAAGCGTACCATTGGTACTTCGCGTACCTGAAGGAATAAAATAGACCCCATCTCGCGGTCCTTAGCCTCTTACCCAGCAACTCCTATCCCTACCTCCAAGCGGTGTTGGCCGGGATACGAGCAACCTTAGGGAAGATCGGGTAACCAACCCCGGTGGGAACTATGGTCGTATGCTGACAGGGAAGGGGGGGTTTGCTCCTCTCCGGAGGTGCTAATCTTATTGAGCGTCTGTTCTCCATGTCAGGATCGGCTCACAACAGCGTCTGTTCTCCATGTCAGGGGCGGCTGATCATCGTCCGAGTGCCAGCGAGGGACTCTAAGTGGAGCTGTGCACCATGGTCCACCGGAAATAAGGAGGAATGGTTCTCCGGAAATTTAGGGGGTTTGGTGTCAGGCCCTGCAAGCCAGCCAAAAAAAACTCACGCAACGAACAATCAACAAGAGAGTACGGACCGGAACCATCGGCGAAGACCACTGCGACGAAAAGGGACTAGCGATTGGAAACTCAATTCGTGGAACTGCAAATCTCTCAACTTCATCGGGAGCACACGCATACTCGCCGATGTGCTCAAGGACCGTGGATTCGGCATAGTAGCGCTGCAGGAGGTTTGTTGGAAGGGATCAATGGTGCGAACGTTTAGAGGTAATCATACCATCTACCAGAGCTACGGCAACACACACGAGCTGGGAACAGCTTTCATAGTGATGGGCGATATGCAAAAACGCGTGATCGGGTGGTGGCCGATCAATGAAAAGAATGTGCAGGTTGAGGATCAAATGCCGGTTCTTCAACTTCAGCATAATCAACGTTCATAGCCCACACTCCGGAAGCACTGATGATGATAAGGACGCATTCTACGCGCAGCTGGAACGTGAGTATGACAGCTGCCCAAGCCACGATGTCAAAATCATCATAGGAGATTTGAACGCTCAGGTTCGCCAAGAGGAGGAGTTTAGACCGACTATTGGAAAGATCAGCGCTCACCGGCTGACGAACGAAAACGGCCTACGACTAATTGATTTCGCCGCCTCCAAGAATATGGTTATTCGCAGCACCTACTTCCAACACAGCCTCCCGTGTCGGTACACCTGGAGATCACCACTGCAGACAGAATCACAAATCGACCACGTTTTGATTGATGGACGGCACTTCTCCGACATTATCGACGTCAGGAGATATCGTGGCGCTAACATCGACTCTGACCACTATCTGGTGATGGTTAAACTGCGCCCAAAACTATCCGTCATCAACAATGTTCGGTACCGACGACCGCCGCGGTACGACCTAGAGCGCCTGAAGCAACCTGATGTCGCCACTGCATACGCGCAGCATCTCGAGGCAGCGTTGCCGGAAGAGGATGAGCTCGAAGGGGCTCTTGAGGACTGCTGGAATACAGTCAAAGCAGCCATTAACGACGCAGCGGAGAACAACTTCGGGTATATGGGTCGAAGTCGACGGAACGATTGGTTCGACGAAGAGTGCAGACAGATTCTGGAGGAGAAGGACGCAGCGCGGGCGATCGCGCTGCAGCAAGGTACCCGGCAGAACGTGGAACGTTATAGACGGAAGCGGAGACAGCAGAGCCGCCTTTTTCAGGAGAAGAAACGCCGCCTGGAAGAAGCGGAGTGCGAGGAGATGGAACAGCTGTGCCGTTCCCAAGATACACGCAAGTTCTATCAGAAGCTCAACGCATCCCGCAAAGGCTTCGTGCCGCGAGCCGAAATGTGACGGGATAAGGATGGGAGCATCTTGACGGACGAACGTGTGGTGATCGAAAGGTGGAAGCAGCACTACGAGGAACATCTGAATGACGCTGAGAGTACAGGCAGTGAAAGTCAAGGCAGCGGAGGAGATGACTACGTCAGTTCAGCGGACGATGGAAGCCAACCAGTCCCCACCTTGAGGGAAGTTAAGGATGCCATTCAACAGCTAAAGACCAATAAAGCAGCTGGTAAGGATGGTATCGGAGCTGAGCTCATCAAGATGGCCTCGGAAAAGCTGGCCACTTGCCTGCACAAACTGATAGTCAGAATCTGGGAAACCGAACAGCTACCGGAGGAGTGGAAGGAAGGGGTTATATGCCCCATCTACAAGAAAGGCGACAAGCTGGAGTGTGAGAACTTTCGAGCGATCACCATCCTTAATACCGCCTACAAAGTGATATCCCAGATCATCTTCCGTCGTCTGTCACCATTAGTGAACGAGTTCGTGGGAAGTTATCAAGGCGGCTTCGTTGACGGCCGCTCGACAACGGACCAGATCTTTACTGTACGGCAAATCCTTCAAAAATGCCGTGAATACCAGGTCCCAACGCACCATCTGTTCGTTGATTTCAAGGCGGCATACGACAGTATAGACAGCGTGGAGCTATGGGAAATTATGGACGAGAACAGCTTCCCTGGGAAGCTTACCAGACTTATTAAAGCAACGGTGGATGGTGTGCACAACTGTGTGAAGATTTCGGGCGAACACTCCAGTACGTTCGAATCACGCCGGGGACTAAGACAAGGTGATGGACTTTCGTGCCTGTTGTTCAACATTGCGCTAGAAGGTGTCATGCGGAGAGCCGGGTGTAACAGCCGGGGTATGATTTTCAATAGATCCAATTTATTTGCTTCGCGGATGACATGGACATTGTCGGCCGAACATTTGCAAAGGTGGCAGAACTGTACACCCGCCTGAAACGTGAAGCAACAAAAGTTGGACTGGTGGTGAATGCGTCAAAGACAAAGTACATGCTTGTGGGCGGAACAGAGCGCGACAGAGCCCGCCTGGGAAGCAGTGTTACGATAGACGGGGATACCTTCGAGGTGGTCGAGGAATTCGTCTACCTCGGATCCTTGCTAACGGCTGACAACAACGTTAGTCTGAAATACGAACGCGCATCATCTGTGGAAGTCGGGCTCCAGAAGAAACTGCGGTCGAAAAAGATTCGCCACCGCACCAAATGTGACATGTACAAGACGCTTATAAGACCGGTTGTCCTCTACGGACATGAAACATGGACAATGCTCGAGGAGGACTTGCAAGCACTCGGAGTATTCGAGAGACGGGTGCTTAGGACCATCTTTGGCGGTGTGCAAGAAGACGGTGTGTGGCGGCGAAGAATGAACCATGAGCTCGCCCAACTCTACGGCGAACCCAGTATCCAGAAGGTAGCTAAAGCCGGAAGGGTACGATGGGCAGGACATGTTGCAAGAATGCCGGACAGCAACCCTGCAAAGATGGTGTTTGCTTCCGATCCGGCAGGTACGAGACGGCGTGGAGCGCAGCGTGCGAAATGGGCAGACCAGGTGCAAAATGGCTTGGCGAGCGTGGGGCGTATCCGAGGATGGAGAGATGCGGCCTCGAACCGTGTATTGTGGCGTCAAATTGTTGATTCAGTGTTATCTGTTTAGATGTAAACTAAATAAATGAATGAAAAATGAAGGTAATTCTGGGATATTCTGGGCTATCCAAACTAGTCTTGAGTTCAGGGCTTGAGATCTACTGCTGCAAGAAAATAGTTTTTCAGTACTCAAAGCTTCAATATGCATTCAATTATATCCATTACACCTCCCGGGAAGCCAAAGGATATTGTAGGAAGCTCTTTTTGAAACTCGAAGCTTCCATATCCGTTCAATTATATCCATTACACCTTGCCGGAGGTCAACGGAAATGGTAAGCTAGCTTTGAGATATTCTGGGCAATCCAAAATGTTCTTGAGTTCGGGACTTGTTTTTTTTTTTTAACTTTTGAGATATTGCCGACAAAATGTACACAAATTTTCCCGAAGTGCATACCGGTCAAGAATAAATGCAGACAATCGCACGATATCGCCTCTAATCTTTTTCGCACACTAATGATCCTTTCAAAAATCGCGCACAAAGGCACGTACACTATTCTAGCAGCATACATGTGGCACATAAGGTACAGCAACTCATATGTGACCAGATTTAGTTACAATAAAGTTACTGCAACCATTTTTGTCTGACATATGCTGCTCGGGTAGCGGCTCGAAGACAGATTGAACACATCGCACAAAAGCCCGATCAGAGTGCTTTGATCTAACGAAGTGCAAGTGTCTGTGGTGTAAGGTTGGACAAAAGTGAAGTGCATGTAATACCGGAGAGTGGCACGTGTTGCAAATAAATATCTCGCAAATAAATTCAGCAGAATCACGGATTTAGAAAACAGAGGATAGGGCTTCACTCTGCAACCACATGCAGTCAGTCTAACTAAGCTACAAATCATAAAAGGAAAGTAGCGGTGTGACTATCTGGTCCGATTGACAAAGCGCAGACACGATCAAGTCCTCTATATTCGAACTTTCCCAAGGGTGGCAAACGTAGGGACCAACACATCAAACGCAGATCCACAATATTTTTTTCCCTTCCTAAGCAATGGAGGGGGAATCTGCTCAACAGACATCCTGGGTTGTCCAGGAAGTGCGGGGTTAGGGACCACCTCCGACAGCAAACGAGGGAGGCGGGAGGAGGCCGACCCGCTAAACCGTTTCCATTACCGCCAAGCCCATAGTCCCTTCGGTACAACCAGAAAGTAATGCTTCAAAGGGGGGCCAGTGCACGACGCACCCTCGAGGTTAGCTGTGTGTCCTTGCAGCATCGAACATCGTGACTGGCTTTTTTAGAAGAACACCATGGCATCGTGCCAGCGCATTGCCGGCTTTCGAGGTGGTCTTACCACGCCCTATGTCCTCGGAAGGTGGGAAGGGTAGACTTCGCGCCTGCTTCCCTCTGCACAACTGGTATCAAGAATGATGATGCCGCGTGCACCCCAAATCCACAATATACGACTCACACGATTGGCACTAATCACCAGCCTAAGACAAAGAAAGCGTTCAATAGAAGACCTTTTGTTCACAGCCTTGCATTTAAAGGTGCATCAATATTTGTACGCTCGTTAAGCAAACATCGCACGGCGATTCCAGTTACCTTGGCCAAGATGATACATGTATGGGGTTGCATGGTATCCACATCCATCCTAAATCAGCTGAGATGGTATATGGAACAATTCTTCGTATACCGTCCTCAATCTGCATCGGACAGAAAAAAACATGACATGGTATTCAAAACATCTTCGTTCATGATGCGCTTTCGTGCGCTTCCTTCTATTGTGTAAAATGTTGACCTCAAAAATAAAAACCGATTAATTTTCAACAATGTGTTTTTCCAATTACTAACATTAACAAAACAAAAATCTGAATCTTGAGAGAAAATTTTACCTGATTGTTACGGACGCGACGCAAACATTAGCCATTTGTCTTTTCTACTATCATCAATCGATTCCACTTTGAAAAATATTTGTCTCGGCTCAACCTTCTATTGTGCAAAATGATGGTTCTGAAAAGAACCGATTTGTTTTCAATAATGCGCCTTTCCAATCACAAGCAGCAACAAAACAAAACTTCAGAAAATAGAGAAAACTTCACTTCAATGCTACTGACGACGCCAACGTCAACCACTAAACGATTTGTCGCAAAAACGCGATATACTCCATCTATGCGAATAAATTTTCGCAGCGTCTTCCTCCGTCGAGCACTTGGGCTGCTACCGACGCCAAGCGATTATGATTTGCACTATGAAAAATAGATGATTTTGTTTCCAATGACGTGCCTCTTCAATAATAAACAGCAAGTACACCGAAATCAGAATCTTGGGAAAATCTCATTTGACGCAACTCAATGATGTGAGACGTCATCATTGTTTACTTCCCGCACTTTTAAGGTGACTTGCGCTGGCACTCCAATCTCTTTGTAGTGGTACCATAAAAATCATCAACTTAAGATTAGTATTTGAGGACGTCGGATAAAAACGTAAAACCCGTTTTTGAGCATAAGAAGACTGAAAGCCATAACCTCAAATATCACCATCATAGTCGATCTCTCCTTAAGATTAGTAGTCGTGAGAAACTTGACTACAAACACCTACCAATCTACAAGGCAGACAAAAATAACAACTTGTTTTGTTAACATCCGACTACCGTAAACATTACATTAATGTGAACGATTTCAGTCTGAGTTGTACGCAGGATTACTCAATACGGTTTAACTATGACATAAACTAACGAAATGTGTCCGAAAATCACCAGACTAGCTTTGATTTACGTTGATATTTATGTTTTATTTTTTCATGATGCTAGCTGTTTATGTTCAAATATCGTGACATTGTTGCCAGCTGTTCAAACACACCAATAGTATAATTGAAATTTACTGCGTTTTCTTTTTAATTTTTCAAGACGTTCCAAAGTAGAATAATGAAGATATAATTACAGGGCTGGTAGCGACCGAAGCCACTCAAAATAGTGACTTTAGTGACCGAAGCTGACGAAAATAGGGACCAAATAGTGACTTTCAGTTGCAAAAAAGTGACCAAATAGTGACTTCCAATTTCAATTGCAAGTTCGATGAGACGAAATCAAGCGATTTTGGGTCGAAGGAGAATATTTTTTTTCGTAATTTGTGGCGGAAAACATCTTTCACTCACCATTCTTTTCTCTTACAACGAACTCAGAAGAGAAACGAAAATCATACTCGCTAACTTTTATCTATTCAGTGACTAAGTAAAATTGTATTGCTCTCTCTTTTAACCTCACAAAAATTTTACTCAATATCAGTAAAAAGCAGGACAACTCAAAACTATGAGTAGTCTGCAATCAAATCCAATTTTTTCGCCACTGGCAGTGAGCGAAATATGGTTATCACTCTTAACACCTGTTTCACTTTCCTGAAAATTATTTCTTGGCGAAAATCTGCGTGAATGAGCATTCTCTTCTTGTGAGAATGAGTGAAAATTACGATCATTGGATTAGCTACACCCTTAAAATCAATAACACAGAGATATGTTTGCTTCACACAAAACGGACCTAATGCAGAACAACACCTAGATGAGCGACAGTTACACAGCCACAAAAATAGCTCGTGTGGTTTTATTGAAGCTTGGATTTCAATATTTTCAACAGTATTTGGTTCCTGGTGAAACAAGGAATCTGTACAAACGTTTACATGTTGAAAAGAACCGTTATCACGACCGTACGAGGCATTTTTGTGCCTGTGTAACATTCGCTCATCTAGGGGATGTTCTGTTTTGTGTGAAGCAAACACATCTCTGTGTTATTGATTTTAAGCGTGTACTTAACAAAGATGCAGAGAACTCTTTGATTTGTCATAAATGCCACGGATGTTTTTGGAATTTTTAGTGCGACAAGAACAACCGTAGGATTGTTTTGGTTGAAAACGATACAAAAATTATGAAGATTCATGTACAACGAGCCTGGGATTGAACGCTCGACCTCTAATGAGGACCATGCTCTCTGATTTTTAAAATATTTTTAATCCAAAATACGCAAATTTTCCGACTTGCTGTGCGTATTCATGAACGATTTTTGCTATAGAATTCGACAGCGCATGCAATCTTCAAAATTGGGGCGACAAGAACACCATTCGATGATATCTACTCAATAAATATTTGTTTAGAGCAAACCCTTCATTACATTTGTCAAAATCTACAGAAAAATAGCCGCTTGAGAACAAATCATATTTTCTTGAATTTTTTAGACAAATTTTTATATGGATGCCTAATGAGGGATAAAGTCTCCTCAAATCAAGGCAACAACTCAAAATCCAAATATCCTGAAATTGTGGTGGAATTATGGCATTTTTTTTCAGTGAAGAGTGAAGATTTAGCATATTTATGGATTTGTGCTGTGAAAAAATGATAGCATTTGGCCATTATTGGAAGAAGTTGTTCTAATTTTGCGTGGCCACTAAAAATATCTTCAGGTGGAACAACACACAATCAATAATAGAGTAAATAAGGTTGTCAATTAGAAATTAACTCGCCACATAACGATCATTTATCTAGAGGATCTATTATTAAAAAAAAAACTATATCAATACTACTTTACTCCCCATGATCGCATATTTGTAACATATGCATTTTGATTGATTTTGTAAATCGTTTGTCAATCCTCCTCAATCATTTCCAGCTTACCACAGATAAGCAAGAAAGTAAATCCTATTTAACTGTTGTGAGATTAGATTAATGGATCTAAGCTAAGATTAAGCGTAATTAGACGTAAAGATTGACGTAAAACACCTTCAATTAGTTACTGGTGAAATGCCAATAAGAGCAGCGATTTAAATAGCTCGCGAAGATTCAGAGCGATCATTTCTCCAAGATCCGTAATTTCATTTCCGCCATGAACAAAGTATCATCCGATGGATACATAAAGTTTTATCAAAAAAAAATCTTGTTCAATAGTTTCAAAATAGTTGAAAATAGTGACTTTTTGCGAGAAAAAGTGACTTTAGTGACTTGAGGTCGAAAAAAGAGACTTTTTAGTGACTAGCCCGAAAAAAGTGACCAAGTCACTAAAAAGTGACCCGCTACCAGGCCTGTAATTATGACATTAATAGATAACAGGTTGGAGAGAGATTTATTATTTTTTCGATATTTTACATGTTTTCACTATGATTTCACAGAATTTCATGTTGACATCACTGCCTGCTGCGATAGGTAATGATTAATGACTGCTTGCATGCGACGCTGCCGACGACGAGCAACCGACGACGTCGTTGGCATGCGCGGTGGGAAGAGGAAATTTTTTCACTTATGGAACGTACACACGGTCAAGCAGTTCGACCAACATTGACTCCACCTCCCGTTTATTCAAACATTCATCAATTTTTATCAACACCGAAACGAACAATCAATTTATTCGACCAACAATATCACACACGAACGATCGAAGAACCAACTCGAGCACCAACCATCAAAAAATATATGGGGGTTTGTGCAACTTCACTACAAATGCTCAAACATGTTCGGCGAACCTTGACTCCACCCCCGACAACTCAAACCAAAATCAAACCGTTTTAATTTTTCCCAACCGAGCCGCCAACTGTCAAATGGTTGTTCGAACAACTTCACACACGTTCCAACAAAGCAGCAACCGAAGCGTTTTCTTGGGGGTGGAGTCAATGTTCGTCGAACTGCTTGACTGGTGTGTACGTAGCATTAGTTTTATTCTCATTGAATCGACGCCAAATGTGCACTAAATGATTCGATTATTTCGACAATAAGTAGGTTTAGGTTCAAATTTAGTACTGATACTTTTTCTTGTGAAATGGTGGTCAGGTTTGGTTTTTTATAATAAAACTAATGTGATCGATGCTATTCGCAGTGAGGAGGTGGGTAATTGTAAGATTGTGTTGGTGAGCCGCAGGGTAGCCATTCTAAATGACACCGTAAGAGGCCTTAATAGATAGCAGATTCCAACTTTCGACCGTCGCCAAGCGGTTATGATGTGCACTTTGAAGAAAATATTTCGGCTCTACCTCTCAATAGTACATTTGACAAGAATAGATTTTGATCCACAATGCGGCTTTCTAATCATTCATAGCAAACAAACGATAGTCCGTATCTTGCGTAAAAATTTCACTTTTCTGCTAAATATTCTATTAATTCTGCTATAAGGAAAACATTTTCAGTGACGCCACTGGTATCCGGGGACCGTAATCGCTGCCATTTTTGCAATCAACTCTTTCTTCTCAAAAAATTTTGGTCCTGAGAAGAACCGATTTTTTTTTCCAAAATGCGCCACTAACAGTAACTAAACGGTAGTCCGAAGATTGTTGCTTTTGGCGATGGCCTCTCGGTGTTCCACTTTCTGCTGAGAAAATTTAGTTGAACTGAGGATTGGAGTCGAGCCCGTAGGTTGCACGATTTTGATGTCTGTGCTTGCGATGTACATATGCGATTGGTTGGTTTACCGATTTTCAGTGCCTAGTAAAATTCAATTTTTCAATAGTTCAGCACTTGAATGCTTTTTTTCGACAGTTGAGCAAAATCTTAAAGAGTTCGTCGATCGATTAACACCAAATTATTTAAAATCGGTTGAAAGACGGCTGAGTTATTAGCCCATACTTCCTGACCACTTTTCGTGACGGTCTCAAATTTGAAACTGCAGAATGACCCCCCAATGTTCCGGAAAGACGTAATCCTACGTCAAAATACCATGACACTGGTTTTGCGCTTTACTGAGAACCGAAGGGACTCGGTTTCAATATCGGATACAGGCAATCTGAGGTCCGGTTTTCACGACCGATCGGCAGAACGACCAGAACGAAGCACCGAAAAACGTCGGAAGCTATGTCCATTATGAACCAGCTTCATAAATGACATCTTAGAGCGTTTCGCGGATGAGGCCTCCCGTCTGGCGCACTATAACAAACGCTAAACGATCACCAGTTGTGAGATTCAGATCGCCGTCCGCCTCCTGCTGCCAGCCAACCTGGCAAAGCACGCCGCCATCTTGAAGGAAACCAAAGCCATCACCAAGTACACCAGCTCCAAGTGAAAAAGAACGAAGACGTAGATACACCCAAATTGAAGCCATTCGATGATTTGAGACGTCATTCCTGTGAATACATTTTTGGAGCGACTCCGTCCTCCGTGTGTTTGTGCTGCTCTCGACGAAGAATTTTCTACCGTCGTCAAGCGATTATGTTTCGTACTTTGAAGAACATTCGTCGCGGCTGTAGTTTCGGAAAAGAACCGATTTTCAATACACCTTTTTAATAACTCACGCAGCCAAACGTTAGTCCGAACCTTGCGTAGAAATTTCACTTGACCCCTGCTGCTATTCAATAGAATACATTTTCAGTACAGCCACAGATACCCCGGGACCACAACCAACGCCATTTTATCCTGAAAAAAAAGCGATTTCCTTTTCACTTTGCGCCTTTCCCATCATTAACAGCAACCAACCGAAGGTTCAAACATTGCCTTGGGATTTCTCTTGAGTGTTGTTGCTGTTGGTCAATGATGAATAAATCGCCCGTCATTTGCACAATTTTGATGGCTGTGCTTGCGATGCACGTATGGGATTTCCGATTTTTACCATTGCTTGCCGAAAGTCGAAATTTTCAATAGTTTAGCACCTTCAACCCGTTGTTTTCAACAGTCCATCGATCGAATGGTACCATAGTCTCCAAAATCGGTTGAAGACGGCTGAGTTATTAGCCCATACTTCCTGACCACTTTTCGTGACGGTCTCAAATTTGAATCTGCAGAATGACCCCCCTATCTTCCAGAAGGACGTAATCCTACACACTTAAATCATTTCACAGATTTCGGTGAATTTTGCTTCAATTCACCGAAATCTCAACAGCAGAATTGCATCTCAACAGCAGATCGTCTCCGGGCTTTCTGGTAATCGAAGTCCGGATCCTCAGTCTAGTTCGTGTAAGTCCGTCTAGTTTGTCGTCCGATAGTTCTGGTGTTCGAAATTCGGATGCGTCCAGTCCTTGGTCTAGTCCGTTCTATTCCGTCTAATCTCTACGCCATGGAAGACAGCGTTCAGCACATGTTCCTGTTCGTGCAATCCGTGCTGGGGAATTGTGGAATTGAGGAAATGATCTCAATGCAAGGTCGAGCCTTGATTCATCAGAAAACGGGTTTTGGACACATGTCGAAGCTAGCTAGTTATCCGGAAATGCATTAATTTGGTGAGATTGCTTCAAAATGTTTAAACATAATTTCATTTTTTTTAAACGAACGATGCAATAAAAATAACAATATTAAACTAACATCCACGTGTACTACATTTTTTTATGCAAACCAAATGTAAAATTCTGATTAAATGTGTCCACATACCTAATGGACTCTTCAAAAGGCTTCCACTTTCCATTTATCTGTGAAAAATATTGCTCTCATGTCTATACTAAATCGTATGTTTTCAGCTTTTTTAGAACTCGTGGTAGGGACACGGCAGGTATTTCCGTCCATCGTCGTAGGGGCTGAAACCAACGAAAGCAACGTACATTTGCTAGAACTCCACTATAGCAGAACGTTTCTCCTAAGCTTACGATTTGGTACGTATGAGTTTTACAAAAAAGCGTCTCTTTTATTGGTTTTCGAGACTATGACGAACAGACGAAAATACCTGCCATGTCCCTATTTACATGAAAAGTAAATCAACATATCCTAATGAAATCTAACGAAAAAAATCTTTTTTATCCTCCAAAAATATAGGTTTGTTTAGATGGTCAATTCTAATGCAAGTTACCCTACATTCAACGCCTCATTCCTCCATAAGATACTAAAAAAATTTCCTACTTTCATTGGCTCCAAACCTCCCACCCATATCCATAACAGTCGCTACCTGAAAGCACTACTTCCATCCTTATGGAACATTGCCAGCTGGGGTCGAGTTCGTCAGTGGGGGAATTGATCGGCCTTGTAGTCAACGTGCTGCTACAGTAGTAAATAATATGTAAACATCCCACTCAAAAAGAAACGAAAAAACTCCGTGAGCTGCCTTATACTAAAACCCCAATTTTAATAAATTTCCTATTCAACCAGCCGTTTAAACCATTTATCAGCTGCTTGCTCTCCAAATTCACCATCAATTTTGTTCTTGTTCATTTACCTTCCGCCGATCTCACCCTCTTCACTTAAAGGTGGAAGGCAACACCTGATGGTAATATTGCTTTTTCCAACGACGCCTCATACCAACATCCCTACCAATTCGTGAAACAATTCTCAAATGTGAACAGTGGAAATGAATAGCGCACGGCACCACACAGTAAAACCAAAAAGCGCAGCTTCCGGAATCTCTCCATCGCGTCGCGTCGTCGTCGAACCCAACGGACCCCGAAAGGCAAGCACGATTTAGCACCTCTTTTTCTCCCCGGTCCATACTAACAACGCGGCATAAGTCGATTCCTTTTCCTACTCGCCTCGGTCTCGCTCGGGAAATGACTTGCGACAAAACCCCGTACCGTGCTGGCTGACCGAGAAGACGGGAAATGTGTGTAGGTTAAAAAAAGAAGGGATTTATTCACCTATTGGGACATCATCCTTTGTGGATCAGTACATTGCTCAGTAAGGCATTTTTATTATCATTTTTTTAATGTCGTTCATTTGATATAGCAGCAAAGCTGGAATAATAAAAATGACAATTGTGCGTGGTTCCCGTTTTGAATGGGGTGTTTCCATCCGTTTTCGAACGGTGTGAAGGTGATAAACTGTTTTTTTATTTGCTGCTGCCTATCGCTTACTTTTGAAAACTTATGCCCCTGAAGGCGTAATGTAGTTTTGAAATTGGATTCTAACGCAATTCCCCTCGAGATGAGGTATTATCAAAGTTAATGTTTGAAGTGAAAGCACAGCCTTTCAGTTCGACTTAGTTGTACGCGAAAGGCAAAAAGGGAGCGAAATTACAGTCGTCGAGTGTTGAATTTTAAGTGTTTCGGCGAAGAAAAATGGCATACGGAAACAATACAACCCCGATCCGGTGCGACGAGCTTGCCGTACGGCGGACGTGGCTCATGGAATGGGAAATCTGCTCTCGTACCCAGACTGCTGGTAAGATCTGGATCCGGATCTGGTCGTAGCATTGTCGAGGGCACCATCAGGGTTGTCATTGGATGACTTAAAATGATCCATGCCGAGTCTGTTATTATGCAAATATTTTTTCTGTGTACTTCACTTCGGCTAGAAAAAACAAAATTTAAAACACCATTTCAGGATCGTTGATCAACCAGTAATTAATATAAATTGATGTAATGAATACAAATTAATGTTGAGGATAGAACCTTAAAAGAGTCCTCTAGAAATTATATTTCTTAGCTATTTTTTGATTCATTGAAACATTCGATAACGAGAAATGGTATTTGTTTTGAAAAAAAAACCAAAGGCTCAGAACAGCCCTGTAAGAAAACTTTTTTTTATCCTCATTGAAAGTGATAAATATTTCCAGATCTCATCCCATCACCACCGTTGCTACAAGTCGGATTGCATCTTTGACGCCACTGCACCCTTTTTTTTCGGACAAGCTTATCTACTCGGAGCAACAGCAAAATTCTTGCCTCCCTGCAGCAGCAGCAGCAGCAGACTAAAAAGAGGATCATCACTGCGGGACTGCAGCCGAAGACACCGGACGACCGGGCTGTGAATTGTTTTATTATGCTGAAGCGACAGAACGACATCCGGTCCGAGAAATGGTCCGGATTGTTGTTTTTCCTTTGTTTGTGTGTCCTTGGTGGAAGGCGCGACATGGCGCGACCGACGGATGGACCGGCGATGGAGGTTTTAATTTTTATTTTATGGCGGTCTTAAAGCGATACCATCAACGGGACGACGCTCAACTTGCAGCGATTTTGCAGAGCTTTTTTTTTTGTTTTGTGAAGTCGGTGTCAGGTGGTGGAGTGAATTATAGCTGGGCCGTAATTCAGGTGAAACTGCAGATGGAAGAGCCTTCGAGGCTTTGATTTGCGCTTTGCTAAATTTGTGCTCGGTAGTCGGTTGTACAGGAATATTGTGAAATTAAGAATAAAAATTCGAACCACACTTCACAAGATTCACTCTGATACTGGAGTTTCTTAATTGCGTTTTACCGAAACGAAAATGCCTCAACTATGATCTGGGCTTTTTGTTTTCTTATTCTGAGGGTCTTATAGAGTGGAGGCGCCTGGTTGTTTGCATCAATATACATACTTCGACATGTAAAGTATCCAGAAAATCAGGTAAGTTGTACTTTCGATTAGATCCGCAGAGCCTGTTGATTTTCTACTTTAATTATTGTACGATTCCAAGTACCATATGAATTTGCACAGAATGAATGGATGACAATGAGCAACTTGTTTCAATCAAAAATATATACATTTTGCTGCGGAGTGGATCAAAGTGCATTCCATCGAAGACCATGATTTAGTGCACTTCAAAACCCAATAACGGCCACCGAAATCAATGGACAGCAAATTCCCACTCCAGCCGTGCAGCACTCAGGAGACCTTTATCAATTACCCATCACCTCTGCTCTCACATGAAAGGATCACTGGGCGAATGCACACTCGACACGACAAGCCCACTCGAACAACTTTATCACTGTGTAAAACCGGAAACCGCCAGCACCGCAACCACGACCACGGCCCAAGCACATCAAAGTCAGGTCCCGAAACCGCGCGCTCGCCGATGATGCCACGCGCACCGCCTCTCTGGATTGGATCACGCAAAATGTGTTTGTATCCAGTCGCCAGCGCGCCAGGCGGAGGTAAACCGTTGGCAACCTAATTTTCATCGGTTTGTAATTATTCGCTTAGGATCTATTCTGCGGTGGCGCCGTAATCCGGTTCCAGTGATACGCATTATTTTGCCAATTGGAAAGTGCAATGTACTTTTTTATTAAAATTAGTGTGAATTTCAATGAAGTTGATTGAAAAACAAAACAAAAAACTGCGATATTTTCAGAGGAATTCCCGATATATAGAAGAACGGTTTTCATCGAACTTTCAAAGGTGTTTATTCTACATTCTCAGATGTATTTTTGGATATATGTGCAAAGAATACGATGATGGGTTTCCAAAGGAATTTTCCAGAGTTGTGTCTGAAAAAAGACACGAAGATTTGTCGATGGAAATGGCATTTGCTGTTACAATGTACGCTTTAACACATCAATTCAATCGATTCTCTCGCTTATGAAACGTCAATTTCTCGGCGAACAAAATCAAAAAAGTGTCCAGAGTCCAGTTCTGCAATAGACTCGATCCTGTGCCAATCGTTTCCTGTCGCTCTGAACTGCAAAAAGCCATCGTTTATGTAACCTCTCAAGCATATAATCATAGGTCATCAGTCCGGATAATATTGCAACCTTGCAAATCAACATGCCGCGTGGCAATACGATACACCACGCGACCGCTTCGGATAGCAACAGCGTTGACCGATATCGAACGAGGTTCATCGATCAGCAGAGCATCAGCAGAATTGGTGAAATGCACAATCAGCATTAGTAGGGTATAAGTATGACCACTGTTGCAGGAGCAAGGCAGTTCTAGTTTAATTAACAAGTAGTAAAGTTCAGGTTTAAGTGATCAATTGTAATTAACCGATTATTTGAATAAATAAATTATATTTTTTTGCCACTCGTGACGCGACTGCTATAATTGGCGCAGCCTTCGGAACCGGCTGAAGTGAAAGTGTGTTAAAACAGTGGTAGTAATTTGACAAATAGTCAATTACGTAGTGATCCCGCGATAACTCGAGATAAGAACACTTGTGACTCTAGTGCTTATTGAAAGTGAAAGCATCCGCGACATCAAAGGTTAAACTGAAAACCGTCGTTCGGAGTTGAGCATCCCCCGCCACACTACACCTGGAGTACCAGCATCGTCAGCCCGGAACCTGCAATAAATCGTGAGTACACAATCTTTCCTTGCTTAATTTCAAAAGTGAAACAACGAAATTTGCGGAAAATTTTTTGCTCATGTCCCAAAAGAGCACTACAAGATAGGTTTTTTTTGGTAGAAAGGCCACATACTACAAGATAGGTGTACCTTTATACCGTTGTGAGGAAACTACTAGATAGACCACACGACACAATTTTTTTAAATCGTATAGTAGAGGCTGAATGCCTAAATTTCCTAAAAATAAGTCCGCCCTTAAGAGGACTAGGGAACTATTACTTCTGTCAGGGCAAAACTCAGAAACAGAGGAGGAAGTCTCATCCGACTGCTCTGAGGAATATTCACACATCCCTCTACACACTGAAATCCCTCTGTTAAGTTCATTGTTCATCGACAATACGAACGCACCAGAGGAAAACATGGAACAAGTCACCATGGACATTAATAGCTTGGTTCAAATGATGCACAACCTAGCGGAAACGCAAAAGAAACAACAAGACACACTCAACGCCTTGTTACAGACAAACCAGAGTGGAATTAACGGTGCTTCACCAGCACAACAAAACGTTGCGATGGGCAATATTGAAAATTTATTCAAAATTCCCGATCCTATTAAGGCTATTCCACGTTTTGACGGAAATCGCAAACAATTGTCAGCGTGGTTATCTACAGCAGAAAACACGCTAAATGTTTTTAAAACGCTCGTCACAGATTGTCAATTCAATATTTATACGACCGCTGTGATTAACAAAATTGAGGGCAAGGCCAAAGATATTATCTGCTTGGCCGGCAATCCTCAGAAATTTGATGACATTAAAGTTATTTTAACTAGCGCACTGGGCGACCGTCAGGAGCTCACGTACTACAAAAGCCAGTTATGGCAAAATAAGATGAAAGAAAACATGACCGTGCACAAATATTACAATCGATGTAAGGAGATAGTGCAAAATATTAAATCCTTAGCTAAGCAAAAACCCAAATACAGGGATAATTGGGATGCAATAAATGCATTTATTGAGGAGGATGCATTAGCAGCTTTTCTCGCTGGCTTGAAAGAGCCATACTTTGGCTACGCTCAGGCGGCAGGGCCTGAAGATATGGAGGCAGCATACGCCTTTGTATGCAAGTTTAAGAGCAAGGAAGAGACAGCTTCCCAAATGGAAAATTTCAAACAAACGAAATATTATCAAAACCGAGAATCGAAGGAAAACAGAAGTTACGAAAACAAGAATCAAAATACATTCAGGAAACCACAATACCAACAGGATTATAAGAATAAAACAGAAAAATCAGACACCGTAAATGACCCACAACCAATGGAATTAGGATCAACCAAATCTCGAATTACTTTGAATAAGAAACAAATTCATAATAATGAACTCTCGGAAGATGAGAAATCATCACATTCTGAAAGCGAGGACGAAAATATCGACGTAAATTTTTGTTGGGTTCAACAGGGCGACAACAGAACCTAAACTATTTACCATTCCTAACCAGCCATAACCATAAAACCAACCAGACCATAAAATTACTGATAGATACAGGGGCAAACAAGAACATTATCCGGCCAGGTATTCTTACAAATTGCAAGCAAAAGAAAAATACACAAATAAGAAATATCTCTGGGAATTACACTATTAGTAGTAAAGGGAAAGCCAATCTCATTGACAAAAACATTCCAACCCAAACATACTATGAACACAGATTCCATGACTTCTTTGACGGGATTATTGGCTCACAATTTTTGGCAGAGAACAAAGCTAAAATAGATTACAACAAGGAGACCATAGAAATCGCTAATGTTATCCTATCTTTCAAAAATATTTCCCCGCAAACAAATTGAACGCCTTTCAGATGGAAATTAACACAAAATCTAATGGGGACTGGCTAGTTCAACTTTTCAAAAACTCAGTAAATCGGCAATCATAGAACCAGGTCTGTACAGTTCTAAAACAATAAAACAACTATTAAAATCTTAACCACAAATCAAAGTCTACCACGCTTGGGGGGAACTTTGGAAATTAATGTCAATAATTTCGAAACCATCACCCCTATCCCTATTGGCACAGCTTCTAAGCTAGATGAAACAACCATAAAACAACTTATAAGAATGGAACACTTATCAGAACTAGAAAAAGAGGAATTAATAAAGACCATCATGAATAATCAGGGAGTACTACTTAAAAGCGACGAAAAACTCACGGCGACAACGGCGGTAAAACACCAAATACCCACCAAAGACGATAGACCAACATACACAAAATCGTACAAATACCCATATCACTACAAGAAAGACGTTGAAGACCAAATAAACGACATGTTAGAAAACGGAATAATTTGCCACTCAACGAGCCCATACTCCTCTCCAATATGGGTCGTACCCAAAAAAATAGATGCGTCCGGAAAACGGAAAGTCAGAGTCGTCATTGATTATCGGAAACTCAATGAAAAGACTATTGACGACAAATTCCCCATTCCAAGGATCGAGGACATCCTAGACAGACTGGGAAAATCAGAGTATTTTACAACACTAGATCTAAAATCTGGATTTCACCAGATCGAAATGGATCCTTTACATAAATCAAAAACTGCCTTTTCCACAGACCAGGGTCATTTTGAATTCACCAGAATGCCCTTTGGCCTAAAAAATGCACCGGCAACGTTTCAACGTGCCATGAATAACATTCTTCACGATTTTATCGGCGAAATTTGCTACGTCTATTTGGACGACATTATTATCACTGGTTACAATCTCAAGAACCACTTAGAGAATGTTAGGAAAGTACTCAAAAGACTAGCGGAATTTAATCTCAAAATTCAACTTGATAAGTGTGAATTCCTGAGAAAAGAAACCGAGTTTCTGGGGCACGTAATAACACCTGAAGGCGTAAAACCAGATCCCAGTAAAATTTCAAAAATCCTGGATTGGAAGCTTCCCACCACGCAGAAAGAAATAAAACAGTTTTTAGGACTCACCGGATATTATAGACGTTTCATCAAAGACTATGCAAAATTAGCTAAACCACTGACAAAAAACTTGAAAAAAGACGAACAGATAGACATCAACGCCGAAGACTATAAAAATGGTTTCGAAAAACTAAAACAAATTATTACTTCAGACCAAATTCTTACCTACCCTGACTACAAACTCCCCATTATTTTAACGACCGACGCCAGTAACTACCTACGCATTAGGCGCAGTGTTATCCCAAATACAAAACAACGTTGAAAGACCGATAGCCTTTCGAAGTAGAACATTAAACAAGACTGAGGTTGAGGTGAGACTATTCCACTACTGAAAAAGAAGCCCTAGCCATAATATGGGCTGTAGACAAATACCGAAATTATCTCCACGGCAACAAATTCACCTTAATTACAGATCACAAACCGCTAACTTTCATAAAAAATTCCACAAAAAACGTTAAGATACTGCGATGGAGACTTGAATTAGAAAACTTTGACTATGAGGTCCAATATCGCCAGGGAAAAACTAATGTAGTTGCTGATGCACTCAGCAGGAAAATAGAAAATGCCCAAGAAGCCGATACTAATATTAATCTCTCCATTTCAGAAAAAGTTAATAAACGCCGTGCAAGGAAACCAAGAATGACCAGCGGAACAGCCAGCAACCAGCATTTCATAAATATCAACCTTAACGAAAACTCTTCTATTTCAGAAAATCCAACCGATTCAGAAGCGGAAGACCCGATAGACAGTGACAACCTACCAACAGACATTGACGCTAACGACCCAGTAGACTATTCATCTGACTCCCAAACGGTACATTCTGCTAACACGTCCGATGACTATTACATCCATTTCACCGAAAAACCAATAAACTATTTTCGGAATCAGATCATTTTTAAAATTTCCAGAATAGAAACCACCATTACCGAGACCCCCTTTCCAAATTTTCATAGAGCGATTATCTGTCGAAAACAGTTTGACGAGGATTCAATCCTCAATGACTTGAAACGATTCCACAACAGCAAACAGAGCGCAATAAAAGCACCAGAATCCATAATTAATTCAATCCAAGAAGTTTATAGGAAACATTTCAATGACTCTTCTCATTTCGTCTTCACTCAATTCCAAGTTGCAGATGTAACTCTAGAAAACTTACAAAACTCCATAATAGCTAAAGAGCACGAAAGAGCCCATCGTGGCATATCAGAAGTTGAAAATCAAATAAAACGAAGCTATTTCTTTCCAAAAATGCACTCTAAAATTAAAACATTCATTAACACGTGCCAAATTTGTAATTCTCATAAATACGAGCGAAAGCCGTATAACATTAAAATTTCTTCAAGACCTATTACTTGTAAACCGCTAGAAAGAATTCATATGGACATTTTTGCGATTGACAGGAGCAGTTTTTTATCTTTAGTCGATGCCTTCAGCAAACATGCACAAATGATACACATAGAAACCAAAAACCTAGTAGATGTGAAAAATGCGCTAGCCCAATATTTTAGTTCCTTTGGTATCCCAAGAGAAATAGTTACAGACCACGAAACAACGTTTCGATCTATCCAATTACGGAACTATCTAAGCAACATAGGCACTTCGTTAAACTACGCGTCTTCTTCGGAAAGCAATGGACAAGTCGAACGGACTCATTCTACAATTATTGAAATAGTAAATACAAACAAACATAAATTCCCCAGTATGAGCACTACTGCAATTGTACTTTTAGCTATTGCTTTGTATAACACATCTGTTCACAGTTCGACCGGGTTTACCCCAAACGAAATTCTATTTAATCAGAATAACATTATTAGCCCCGAGGAAAGAGATCCAGATCGTATAGCCTTGTTTGAGAAAGTTAGGAAACACATCCAAAAAGCTTGTAAAAATCAGGAGAGACAAAACAACAGTAAGGAAAATCCACCTATGTTCAATGATAACCAAACAGTCTACGTAAGACCAAACATTAGGAAAAAACTCGACAGAAGAGCCACAAAAACTAGTGCACAGGACGTAAAAGACAAAACCTTCAAAAATGGAAAGAATATCAAGCGACACAAATCCAAAATTAAGCGTATTAAACAAACATGAATTATTAATCTTTAATAATCTTAACAGATGCTTTGCGGGCAGCAGGGACTATGTCCAAGGGCTTGACGATCCCTCCCCAGGCCATCTGCGAGTTGTGGGGCTTGCCTAGGATGTGGTGGGGTTTGACAGTGGGCCCTGTTAAACCTCTATAAAAAGCTGCATGTATCCGCAAGTAGGCTCCACCAAAGCGACCGTGTGCCGCTCAAAGCGCACAAGCCCAAGTCCTGGTGTTAGGTGGGACGCTAAACAGCCCTGACACGACGGCCCTCCGACGAGACAGGAGGTTTGCGCAGGCCCAATAAGCCGCCTAGAAAACCAATCATTACGAACAATATAAGAGATAATGCGACTCGATATAATCGGCAAAGACCTAGGCGACGAATACAGGATCACGATTGGAAGCTTGGAACATGGAATTGCAAGTCGCTAGGTTTCGCAGGTTGCGACAGGATGATCTACGATGAATTACATCCCCGCAACTTCGACGTCGTGGCGCTGCAGGAGATTTGCTGGACAGGACAGAAAGTGTGGAAAAGCGGGCATCGAGCGGCTACCTTCTACCAAAGCTGTGGCACCACCAACGAGCTGGGAACCGGCTTCATAGTGCTGGGTAAGATGCGCCAACGCGTGATTGGGTGGCAGCCAATCAACGCAAGGATGTGCAAGCTGAGGATTAAAGGCCGTTTCTTCAACTATAGCATCATCAACGTGCACTGCCCACACGAAGGGAGACCCGACGACGAGAAAGAAGCGTTCTACGCACAGCTGGAGCAGACATACGATGGATGCCCACTGCGGGACGTTAAAATCGTCATCGGTGACATGAACGCACAGGTAGGAAGGAGGAAATGTATAGACCGGTCATCGGACCGGATAGTCTGCACACCGTATCGAATGACAACGGCCAACGATGCATAAACTTCGCAGCCTCCCGCGGAATGGTAGTCCGAAGCACCTTCTTTCCCCGCAAAAATATCCACAAGGCCACATGGAGATCACCTAACCAAGAAACGGAAAACCAAATCGACCACGTTCTAATCGACGGTAAATTCTTCTCCAACATCACGAACGTCCGCACTTACCGCAGTGCGAATATTGAATCCGACCACTACCTCGTTGCAGTATGCCTGCGCTCAAAGCTCTCGACGGTGTACAACACGCGTCGAAGTCGGACGCCGCGGCTTAACATTGGGCGGCTACAAGACGGTAGACTAGCCCAAGAATACGCGCAGCAGCTGGAAGTGGCACTTCCAACGGAAGAGCAGCTAGGCGCAGCATCTCTTGAAGATGGCTGGAGAGATATTCGATCCGCCATTGGTAGCACCGCAACCGCTGCACTTGGCACGGTGCCCCCGGATCAGAGAAACGACTGGTATGACGGCGAATGTGAGCAGTTAGTTTAAGAAAAGAATGCAGCATGGGCGAGATTGCTGCAACACAGGCGCGGAACAGACAAAACTCGATTTTCCTGAGGAAAGTGCGTCAGCAGGAAGATCGAGACCGTGAATAGACGGAGCAACGGTACCGCGTTGATAACACACGAAAGTTCTATGAGAAGTTAAACCGATCACGTAAGGGCCACGTGCCACAGCCTGATATGTGTAAGGACATAAACGGGTACCTTCTTACGAACGAGCGTGAGGTGATCCAAAGGTGGCGGCAGCACTACGAAGAGCACCTGAATGGCGATGCGGCAGACGGAGATGGTGGTATGGTGATGGACCTGGGGGAACGCGCACAGGACATAATTCTACCGGCTCCGGATCTCCAGAAAATCCAGGAGGAGATTGGCCGGCTGAAGAACAACAAAGCCCCTGGGGTTGACCAACTACCAGGAGAGCTATTTAAACACGGTGGTGAGGCACTGGCTAGAGCGCTGCACTGCATTTGGGAGGAGGAAGTTTTGCCGCAGGAGTGGATCGAAGGTGTCGTGTGTCCCATCTACAAAAAGGGCGATAAGCTGGATTGTGATTGATTGTATGCCGTCGACTAGCACCAATTGCAAGGGAGTTCGTGGGGCAGTACCAGGCGGGTTTTATGGGCGAACGCTCCACCACGGACAAGGTGTTCGCCATTCGCCAAGTACTGCAGAAATGCCGCGAAAACAACGTGCCCACACATCATCTACTAATCGACTTCAAAGCCGCATATGATACAATCGATCTGGACCAGCTATGGCAGCTTATGCATGAACACGGATTTCCGGATAAACTGACACGGTAGATCAAAGCGACGATGGATCGGGTGATGTGCGTAGTTCGAGTTTCAGGGGCATTCTCGAGTCCCTTCAAAACCCGCAGAGGGTTACGGCAAGGTGATGGTCTTTCGTGTTTGCTATTCAACATCGCTTTGGAAGGGGGAAATCCGAAAAGCAGGGATTAACACGAGTGGTATAATTTTCTATAAGTCCGTCCAGCTATTAGGCTTCGCCGACATAGATATTATGGCACGTAACCTTGAGAAGATGGAGGAAGCCTACATCAGACTGAAGAGGGAAGCCAAGCGGATCGGACTAGTCATTAACACGTCGAAGACGAAGTACATGATAGGAAGAGGTTCAAGAGAAGACAATGTGAGCCACCCACCGCGAGTTTGCATCGGTGGTGACGAAATCGAGGTGGTAGAAGAATTTGTGTACTTGGGCTCACTGGTGACTGCCGAAAATGATACCAGCAGAGAAATTCGGAGACGCATAGTGGCTGGAAATCATACGTACTTTGGACTCCGCAAGACGCTCCGATCGAATAGAGTTCGCCGTCGTACCAAACTGACAATCTACAAAACGCTCATTAGACCGGTAGTCCTCTACGGACACTAGACCTGGACGATGCTCGTGGAGGGCCAACGCGCACTTGGAGTTTTCGAAAGGAAAGTGCTGCGTACCATCTATGATGGGGTGCATATGGCGGACGGTACGTGGAGGAGGCGAATGAACCACGAGTTGCATCAGCTGTTGGGAGAACCATCCATCGTTCACACCGCGAAAATCGGACGACTGCGGTGGGCCGGGTACGTAGCCAGAATGTCGGACAGTAGCCCAGTGAAAATGTGCGCAGCGGGCAAGGTGGATTGATCAGCTGGAAGATGACTTGTGGACCCTCCGTAGACTGCGTTATTGGCGACGTGTAGCCATGGACCGAGCCGAATGGAGAAGTCTCTTATATACCGAACAGGCCACTTCGACCCTAGTCTGAATAAATTAAATGAATGTCTAAATAATTATAAAAACTGCATAAAAACGTCATTTGAAATAAGTTAGGGGACAACTAAAACGATATTGAATGATTTGTCAATAGAATAAGGGTGCCCATAACTGAACCAATAAATGTGCCCACAATCGAACTTGCGCAGCCTTTTTTGAAAATGAAGAAGAATAAACTCGCGCTAAATTTTTATTGGCAATAGTCATTGTGCCTCGAAATAGATTAAATTTACTGTATAAATATGCATTGGAACTCACTTTTTGAATTAAATCACTTCAATTTATGACACATTGGAAAAGACGAAAAAAAAACTTTCGTGTTGTTTTTTTTTGTAAAAAAAATGATTTGTTCCTAGTTCAAAGTAGAGATCCCCATCCGGTTTGATATTGAGCACAAAACATCATGTTACAATAGCAAACTAATAACGGTTGTCAGAATGACAGCATCTGTTATCTGTCAAAAGATACGTAGGAGTGCCCATAACCGAGCGGTGCCCACAGCCGAACCTCCTCCCTTACATATAGACCAGTATTTCCCAAACTGCGGCCCGCCGGCCGCATGTGGTCTTCTAAGTTTCTTTCTGCGGCCCGCGAGGGATTTCTGAGAATACACTACATGTGGCCCATTGTTAAGTATTATATGACAGGAGACGCTATTCATCATTGCCAATAATTTTGTGTATTCGGGAATCTGTCAAGTTCATTTCATCATGATGTTGATACACGATTTATATATCGTAATTATCATTATGATTCATGAAATTCACAGTTTCATACAAAGATGTTATGCAGGCCGACAGTAAATTTACTGTGATGATATCGCCGAAGTTATGATAATTTCAAATTTGAATTGACCCGCAGATTAAAAGGAACTAAAGGTTAAATTACAGGTAAAACAAATTTTATCATACATTGATCCTTAGGAACACACTAAGCTTTTCTTTCTCGAGCTCGAGGCAAAATTGAGCACCGCTGTGGCTCAGTAAATTTCAGAAGTGTTCTTCGGCAGAAAATTTTGTTAATTACTGATTTTCGGCAAAATATTTACCACATCTCAGTAACTAAAACGTCACTTTTACTGAGGTCTCGGTGAAAATCATGTTTCCTGAAACTCGGCGGTGTCCACCTCGGGAAAATAAACAAAAAATGCTGAGATCTCGACGAAAAAAAAAGTGTGAATGCTTTTATTTATCAAAATAAGTTAAGTTTTGGCGAAACTTAACTGAAATGTTGCTGGATTATAACATTCATAAAATACGTTAATTATCAACAATGGATTCTGAATGGAATTGTACCATTCGAATTCATTTCAGAGCTGCAAACAAATTCTGTTCAGAACCTTCAAACGGATTCTGTTCAGAATCTAAAACAGAATCCTAAACGGACTCTATTCAAAACTTCATACTTCATACTGCTCCGAATCTTGACCGGTATTCCCTTTAGATTCTATTTTTTTCTCGCGATTCTTCTCCTCCGGTTTCTCGTTGGAATTCCATACGGATTTTAAAATTTCGAACGGATTCTTTTCAGAATCTCAAACGGATTCTGTTTAGCATCCCAAACGGAATCTGCGCAGAACTCCAGACGGATTCTGTTTAGAATCACGAACGAATTATACTCAGAATCCTGAGGGGATGCTTCTTAGAATTTCGAGCAACTGCTTCTTGATGACTGCCACAAGATTATGTCATGACCAAGTGGACCACTCTTGAGATCGTCTTCAAAGCAAGTTCCATAAAACCGCTGTCAAAAAAGGGAATTGATTTTCCGTGGAGTTTTTTCTTATTGTATTGTAGCAAAAGGAAAATTGTAGAAATGGAAGAACGAAATAAAAAACAACATCACGGACATGGATGAAAAGGTTCCAGGTTCCAGAATTCCGAAAAATGTTGTATTAAAGGCGAACATATAAATAAATCGGTCCTCGGAATAAATCACCTCAAATTTCTCAGAATCTCATGTGTATTTTAAGAAACGTCATAGTTGCTTTGTAGAGTAAAACTGGCCATGCGATGTGACCACGGAACAGGTTCCTGAAACCCGGAATTTCTGGTACAAAAGAACAAAATAGAACTACAAAACAAGTCGGTCTTCCGACTACTCGAACTTCTCAGAATCTTATGAGTAATCTAGAAAACGCCTTAGTTTCTTGGTAGGGTAAAGCTGGCTATGTGATGGCCATGAAACAGGTTCCGGAAGCCCGGAATATGCAAAAGGCCTGACGAAGTCTATCGAAATGGGCTTTTGAGGAACTCCGGATCCATAAAGTTACCACTTTGGCATTTTCTCGGCACAATTGTTCCAACTCTTCGCACTTCACTTCTTTCAGGCTGTGGATGCGTTTCTTCTCCTGAAAGAGGCGGGTCTGCGTCTCCTTTTCCAGGAATTGACGGATTTCTTATTGTAGCGTGACTACCCGCACTGCGTCTTTCTTCTTCAGAATCTGTCTGCACTCTCCGTCGAATCAATCGTTCCGTCGACTTTGTCTCACATACCCGAAGTTGCTGTCCGCTGCTGACCCCATCGAGATCACCCGCTTTCGGTAACGCTGTATCGAGAAGCAGTGGTCACATGAGGTTTCTTCAGTCGCTCTAGCTCGTACCGAGGGTAGTTTTGTTTAACCATCATTTACAGGAATACTGAGAACACTACCTCCACGCAGTGTTGGGAAATATTCCGCGAAAAACTGTCATTTCACAAACACTGTTATTTAACAAAAATCAAACAAACCGAAACGGTTCGCAAAAAAAAACACACAAAACTGCTTACAGTTTTTTAACCGTTCTACTTGTTCTGCAGCATTGTTTGTTCGCTGCTGTGTGAGGTGAGAGTCCCGTTCCATCCGTTTCACAGCATTTGGATGGAATTTTATTTTCCGGCTCGTGCTAAGTGCAAACAGCACAAAATCGAATTTAATCACCTGTGGTTCAAAACATTCAAAGTGTGCTAGCTGCTGATACTGATTCTATATAGTCTTGTTCTCTAAATTAGGCGAGAAATAAACCGAAAAATCGAAAAAACTTTATAAAATTATTGTAAGAAAATACGTTTTGGTAGGTAACAAAACGGTTAAGAGCACCGTTTGACTGAAAGTGGATCAAATAGCAGATGTAATGACGAAAGCGTTTCTTCAAGTTGCTCGGTTTGGTGGTTTGAAGGAAGCTAAAAGGTATGTTATATATAATACCATACTTTGTATTCTGTTTAGCTTGATTGTAGGCGTCTTAAGTAATGTTGGCGTAATGTCATACCCTGAACTGGTGAACTGGACAATTATCGGTCGCTGTTAGTACTCTGAACGAGAAAACGTGTAAAACATTCGATATACGGCAACTTATCACCGGGGGTAACACGTTCGAATGGGAATCACGACTTGAGATAGCTTTCAACGCAACGAAAGTCGAACGAAAGTCATTGCACACACATCTCCCGTGGGATTGGGAGCTGTTTTAGTCCAGTTCGAGGATGAAAACGACGATAAACCAATCATAATATCGTACGCTGGCAAAAGTTTATCCGCAACGGAAAGGCGCTACTGCCAAACTGAAAAGGAAGCCTTAGTGATCATTTGGAGCGTTGAAAAATTTCAGGTTTACCTCATCGGAAGAGATTTTGAGCTTGAGGCGGATCACCGACCACTCACGACAATTTTTAGATACCAAATTTTACTTCCCAACCACCGGGTCGGATCGAAAGATGGGTGTTTGGGCTTACACCATTCAAATTTTGCATAATTTACAAATATGGGAAAGACAATGTTGCTGATTCATTATCGCTCCATTACAATTTAAATAACAATTACGACGTGGATAACTCTGACGATCATTTGTGTATTACGGCGATCGGTTGCCATTGAAGTATCTGAAATAAAGAACGAGTTAGACATTCTAAACTAATTCTCGTTAAAAGGTACCATATCAACATCAGATTTTTATAATGAATCGATTAGAACAGGTGCGAAGATGTATGTGTCATTGCAAAAGGCCCTCAGTTTACTGGAAGGATGTGTCCTCCGCGGAAAGCGGTTGCTAATATCAAAACAGTTACGCGCAAGAATGTTGCAGCTAGTCCATGAAGGTCAAAGTTTGATGGTCGGGCATGGATGCCGATGCGAAGAAAGTAGTAAAAGAATGTGAGGTGTGTCGTTTAGTAAGCAAACCCTGTGCCCCCGAACCCATGCAACGCATAACAATGCTAGTAGAACCGTGGCTTGGGTCCACTCCCATCAGGCGATTATTTACTAGTGGTCGTAGACTACAAAAGTCGCTACAAAGAAATCTGCATAATGGAAAAGATTACATCAGAGGAAACCATAAGCTTATGGGGAAGTAGACCGCCAAAACAGTTCACTACTTAAACGTCTTAAGATCGGTCACTCACTCATTTCCCTCAGTAATTGTCTTAGAAATTACTCCAAAAATTCCTTGGAAAAACCTCCAGGAATTCCATGAGAAATTATTTCAGTCGTTGCTCATAAACTTTCCTCAGGTATTGCTTAAAAATTCCTCCAAAAATTCTCCAGAAATTCTTTCGAAAATACTTCCTGGCATTTCTATGGAATTTTCTTTTCTAAAGGAAGTTCCTTGAAGTTTCATAGGAAATTCCTCAAAAAAATCCTTTTGAAATTCCTTCAGGAATTGCAAATTATTGCGGAAGGACTTCAAAGAATTGATTCGGATATTTCTTCAAAAAATCCCTTTAAATGTCCTTCAAGAAATCCGTAAGATATTCCTCCCGACACTTCTTCCAGAAATTACTTCAAGATTTTTTCCCAGAATTTTTCGAAGATTCTTCAAGGAATTTTATCGATTTTTTAAATTTAAAAACATTTAGGAATTCCGTTGTCAATTTCACCACGAAAACCATCGAAAGTTCCACGAATAAGTTCGTCCAGATGTTCGTATAGCAATTCCTCTGGAAATTCCTTTTGAATTTTTTCACAGATATTTTTTATAGAAATTCTTGAAGAAATTCACGAAGGAACTTTTGAAATAAATTCCGGGAATTTCAAGAATTTCTCGAAGAAACTTCTTGGGGAACATCCGATAGAATCACTGAAGAGGCTCCCAAAGGTATTTCTGGAACAGTTTATTTTAGAATTCCTAAAGGGATTTGCTAAGAAATGTTTGGAGGAATTTCTAAAGCAATACCTGAGGAAAGTTTATAAGCAACATCTGGGGCAAGATCCCTTAGAATTTCTGGAGGAAGTCACGATAGGAATTGAAAAAGCATTCCCTAAAACCTCCTAAAGGAATTTCTCATAGAGCTGCTGGAGGAATTTCCGAATCAAATCATTCATAGAGTCGTATGAATAAAAAGTAGCAAAACTGAACGCTTGTAGTATCTATAGATAGATAGTATACTCGTAAATAAAGTCCACAGAGAAAACTACATGTTTGGTATGAATAAAAATAAATTCAGACTTATGGCATATGCTACATTCGAACATAGCCTTTACTGCAGTTTACTACCATTTACTACATGCAGAAATGTCGAAACAAAATAGACCCCATGGTGACGATGCTGATTTCATCATTTCTTGCAGCTAATCGACAAAAGACGTGCCTGTTTTCCTTAAATTGGACTTCTCTTTTTAAAAACAAAGACGGTCCGCTTCGATTCTGATGAATAATCTGTATTTAAAACATTAGTAGCAACGTCTTGAGCAGACTACAAGAAATCAGTAGTAAACTCCTCTTTTATTCAATCTAAATCAGTTGTTTGTAGTATGTTCGAAATGTGTAGTGTAGTAAAGTCTCTTTTATTCATACGAACATGTTCCACAAGTGACGTTTACTACTCAAAGTGTAGTAAACTCGAACTTACTACTTTTTATTCATACGGCCCATTGCTTCAGAGGAATTGTCAAGTGAAGATATCGTTCAAACGGATTCAATCCCTTGATAAATTTTCGAGCGTATTTCCGGTGGAATTTCTTCAGCAATCCCAGCAAGAATTTGTGAAAAAATCGTGGTGGAATATTGAAGGACCCAGTAGAAATTTTCAAAGGAATATGCAAATAAATTTTCTAAATAAATTCCGGGAATTTTAAAAATTCCTCTGGAGGAAATTTCGAAAGATTTTCCAGAGCCATTTTTGAAAGAACTCCTGGAGGAATTTATTCGAGAAGTATCCTAACGAAGAGCTTGAAAAAAAAAATCAAAGGAGTTTCTGGAACAATTTTTGAGCAAATTGCTAAAGCGATTTACAAAGGAATTTTTGGAGGAATTTAAGAACGCTTCGAGGCACCTCTGAAAAAAGGAAAGAATTGCCGATGGAATTTCTGGAGGAATTTTGCATGGAATTTCAGAAAAAAATGAATAAGGATTGTTTTCTGAACTTCTGAAGAAGTTCCCGATGGAATTTCTGGAATAATTTCCTACATAATTTCTGGAGGAATTTCCGAAGTAACTCCTTGGGGAACTTCCGAAAAGATTGCTGGAGGAGTTTCTGATGCAATTCCCGAGGGCAGTATACATAAGCAACGTCTGAAACATTTCTTCATGTAATTCCTGGAGGTAATTCCTAAGGAATTTCTGGAGGATTTTCCGAAGCAGTTTCTGGAGGTCTTTCCGAAGAATCTTCCGTAAAGATTCCTGGAAGAACTTCTGCCCAAGTAACAATTTCCATGCTTCTTGGATTTATTTAATTCTTATAGCGGATTTATAATAGCAATCTCGATAGCTTATTGCTCAGTTTTATTGTCGATCTTATGGCTACCAATAAACGTCTCATAAATATGCTGAAAAAGCTTCAAACGTCAAAAGCTTATTGACCTTATGAGCGACTCTACGGTTGTGATGGAGAGTGTGATAAATCCTATTTCCACAGCTCGATCAAAACCAAAATTTTTGGTCGTAATGTGGTGAAATGAGTAGCCCCAATAAGAATATTTGCATTGCAAAGAGTTTATAAAGGTGTTTAACAAGATCAACATTTTTCTAATCGAAGTTTATGATGGCCATATTGAAAACGGAGAAGCATTTTTAAGTCGGTAAAATTTATCACTCACTTGCATGATTAGGTAATGTTTTCACCGCGTAAAACCCTTATCATTGATTTTCATTAGAAATATATTGAGGAGAAATATCAATATATTCAAGGGAAATTAGGGATATTGCTGCTACAATTATTATAAATATAATGGCCAAAACTACATTATTTTGAGAGCGCGTGGTGTTCAATCTTACTTTTTCCCTAGTTTTCACCATGAAATTGAACGCGCACATCATTCCGATGGAAGCACATTGTGAAACAATTTGAAAATAATATTTTTAGTAGTCATCCTCATCATGCTTGTCATCAACATTTTATGTAATTATTTTTCTGCAAAGTTTTGTTTCCCTTTTTTCAAAGCAAGATTTCTGACAGCTGCCACAGCCAAGTTACCTTTTGCAGGTGGTTTAAAAAGGATTTCTAAATACTCTTTTAACATGTTTATAGTGGTTATCTAGAGAGAGCCACTTCGTCATATCTTACTCTTATAGTGGTCATCCAATGGTTGTCGTGTAATATTGGGTTTTATTGTTAGATCTTATAAATTGATCTTGAAAACCATCCCTAGAGCGGAATACAGCTTGAAATAATACTTGGGCTGAGAAAATTCCTGATGAAAGTTTATGAGAAACAGCTAGAAGAACTTTGGGAGGAATTTTCGAAGCAATCTCAGTAAGAATTTCCGGTGGAATTCCTGGAAGAATTTTCAAAAGAATTTCTGTAAAAAAAATCCAAAAGAGTTTTTGGAGGAATATTTGGGAAGTTCATAAAAGGGAAGTTCACAAGCAAATTTCCGACGGAACTCCTTGAGAAATTTTCAAAAAACTCCTTTTTCTAAGAAATCGCTAGAAAAATTTCGTAGGTAACTTTTTAAGGAGCTTCCGAAAGAATTCCTGTAAGAACCCCTGATGAAGCTTGTGGAGTAGTTTCCGAAGGAATTTAGAGAATAATTTCCTATGGAATTTTTGGGGAAATTTTAGAAAGAGTTCCTGGAAGAACTTCTAAAGTAACTATCTGGATAACTTCCGAAAAGATTTATGAAAGAAGTTCTGAGGGAAGTTTATAAGCAACATCTGCAGCAGGCTACTTAAGCATGTTTGGAGGAAGTCTGAATGGAAATTGAAAAGGAAGTTGCAAACGGAATATTTAGAAGAACTTTTCAATAAACTCCTGGAGGAATATCCCGTGGAGTAAGTGTTCAATTGAATTTATCGATTCTCCTTCAAATGTCATTTTTTTACTATTGACGCCAAATTATCGATACGCCAAAATAACTGGTGGCCAACTATTTTGAACCAGAACTATGGCGCCGGCAGAGCTGAAAATCGCCTTCATGCGTTGTGCTAAATGTGCGCGACACATGTTGGTGTTTTTTTTATCACACCTTCATTGAATTTTGATTGAGTCCCAATCGTAAACAACAAGGCCAGTAAACGTCAAGACTTAGAATAATTTTCCCCAGCAACCAGCGCATGCAATGCCCTATACATGTATCACTAAGAAACGAAACACGGGACAACTTTCGGATAGAAATCAAACATGCTCGTATTTTTTTGCATTTTTTTTTTCAAATTTTGGGAGCCTAAGTTAGGTATCAAGATTGTTTTTGCTTGCGTGCCAACCCAGTGTTCAGAGTTCAAAACCAAGAACACCATGCTCTTGACTCCTGTTTCTTTTCAGAATGCATTTCTCGCTTAACTTTTCAAAAGGACCTAAGTAACATTTTTTTCATGAATTAATCTGAGTACTGCAATCAAAAACTTTCATGTTGTTCTGTTGATTGCGCTATTCAAATTAATTCATGAAAAAAATGTTACTTAGGTCCTTTTGAAAAGTTAAGCGAGATTTCTGCCTTCCCTTTGATTCAGACAAACCTTCCAAACACTTAAATTATTTTGCCAACCTAAGCGTTATTACCGTGGGGCATCGAAATCCGTACACTTAAGCACTTCGTTATATGTGACAGTCTCTAGAAAATTTAAGTCAAATGTAAATGAGACGTTCGTCGTTGATTCAGTTGCAAGAGGATCTCTATTTTCGAAGTGTTCCACTTTTACGCGATAAAAACTACGAGAACCATGATAAAATAATGAAGTAAATCAACACCTCCTGAATAGAAATCCGTTCACTGTGGACTTCACTTAAATTTTAAATTAAAGCTCCACAAATAACTAGACTAGATCACTGTAAATAGTTCAATACACACCTTGGGAAGAGATCCGTTTGGTTTGTACTCCGATGAGCTTACTTTATTCATTGCAAATTGCAATTTAAATACAGACACTTTGGGGTACAATCATGGTCAACACGCGAAAAAATGGCGCATGAAACTGCAAACGGCAGCGGATTGTTTTTGATTTTTGTTATTTTAATTTCAAAGCCTACTTTCTATTTCAATGGCCAAAAATTTAACTGACAAGTATATGAACAGGATAAGATAAATTATTTATATATTAATTACCTTTAAATCTCTTTAATTCATTGATATCTCTGAGGTGGACGGACTTCGGTGCTGTATGGATTTCGGTCCCCCACTGTACTGCCTTAAATTCAACAGCTGAGCTCCCGTTTTTTTCTGGGGAACCCCTTTTCAAAAATAATTTGGGAAATTCATTCTCCAGGAATTATTTAAAATTATTAATCATTAAATTCTGGAGATTCTTAATACAGAAGTTCCAGGAAATGGATGAGATTTTTTTTCTGGACAAAAATCATATTTTTATATATTTTTAGTACATATTTTATGTTATATATTAGAATTATCATACATATATTATAAGTTATAATTTCGAAACTATTTTTATTTTGTTGCGTAACATCCCTCACATAATTATTTATTGCGAGGATTTAACTACTAAGGACTGTATCGAAAATAAGAAATCCACATCATTTTATCATATTTTATCATCATAATAAAATCAGATGAAATTTAAAAATTTATTTCAATTTGTCTAGCAATATATGTTAATGCTGTTTGTTAAGTTTCATGAAAAAATATAATACTGAATAAATATTGCACTATTCCAACATTTATTCGAGCATTTTTCTTCCTGGTCACAAATCGGCATAAAATTGCCTCGTTTTATAACATGATTACTTTCTGGTCCGAATTCCGGTCACTTGATTTTGATTTTCTTCCTTTTCCGACAGGTTAGCGAACGTGTAGTATTCCCCAAGCTTGTTGACCATGAATTTTTACCTTTGGGGTGGATAGCGAAACGCTTGGTCAAATTATCCATCTCGATGCCCTTCTTACGGAGCCATGTGTCCAAAACTCGAATTTCAATATCACTTTCAATTTGCGATACATCGGAAACAACAAATTTTCAACAAACAAACAAATTCTGACTTGAAACTTAACATATGAATACATCGATTGCAGGGTAAAACAAACCAATACCTTCATGAGCTTCTGAGTAGTACCACTTTGAAAGTGGATAACTTATTTTCGATACAGTCCTTACTACGAGACAACTAAAAATAAAATCAGATCCTAAAACTTCCTACACGACTCAACACCGGGAATTCATGGTATTTATACCGCTAGGGTAAAGCAGGAGTTAGTTTTAGAAGACTTTCTTAGAGCATTCTGGAGAAATTTAATCTAATCTCTTTACTTTTATTTTATACTAGCAGACCCGACGAACCTCGTTTCGCCTAAAATTGATTAGTTCTAGAGTTATGCAGAAATTTCGGTTTCATTTGTATGGGAGCCCCCCTTTTCAAAGGAGGGAGGGGTCTCGAACCATCTTAAGAACCTTCCCCAACCCCAAAAACCTCTGCATACAAATTTTTACGCCGATTGGTTTAGTAGTTAGGAGTCTAAAAGGTTTTGACAGACAGAAATTCATTTTTATGTATATAGATAAAATCTCATTGGTGCTTACAGCCATTGGAGCACGAAAATCCACCAATTCACGCTGCCGCTGTCTCCATATTTATTATTGTTATTTGAAGAGAGCTCCAATGTTTGACTAACAGCTTCTCCCCAACACGGCTAAGCACCACCGAATTGAGATT
Organism: Armigeres subalbatus; assembly: GCF_024139115.2. Lineage (NCBI taxonomy): Eukaryota > Metazoa > Arthropoda > Insecta > Diptera > Culicidae > Armigeres > Armigeres subalbatus. The sequence continues at coordinate 397,405,893 of NC_085141.1, forward strand.
TGTTCTACCAACCTCAAGTGGCTCCTTGGCGAAGAACTTTCGTCTTGTTTGTTAAATTGCCGGACAACGGCAGACCAAATGTTCACAGAAGCGACACATATCATTTCGTTTTCCTATGAAATTTAAATGATATCGATTCGGACAAAGACCTGTAATGAGACGCGTATACGTGCTCAGGTCTCTTTTAGATAATTCTTAAATGTTGCGAGACATGGAAACATTTGGAGTGATAAAACGTTTCGATTGCCTGATATTAGTTGCGTTCCTAAAATTTCTTTCTGTTTTCGTAGATTCCCATACGAAGAGAAGAAGTTGATAAGCTGCAAAAAGGTGCTGGTTCTGTAAACTGGCTTGATGATCCGAGTCTCGTCAGCATATCTGCTTTTTCGTTACCATCTATTCCACAGTATCCTGAACCCAAGGTTGACTTGAATGTGACAAGACAATTTTTAGAGTAACAGAATGCATTCTCAAACTTGTTTTGAAGTGCATGTTGCCGACTTTAAAGCAATCAAAGCTGCTTGGATGGCGGACACTTAGGGTTACCGCTCCTGGACTTCATCTCATAGCTCCAGTATTCATCCTTCAAAAACAAAAAAAAACAAAGCAATGAGAAGGAATTTGATTTGTTTCTTATTTTTGTGATTTTTTCAGCAGTTAGCATGCATGTTAGCAAAAAGAAGCGAGGAAATTGATGCCACTTCTGTTTGGTTCGCGATGAGATGCAGTTTCAATCTTCTTATAAAAATATTTCCAAGTTCAAACTTGAAAACGTGTAAAAGTTTTGCACTTTCTGATAACTTAGTATAGAACAGTTGTGAACAAAACCTAAAGTCACATTAGGTTTATGGAAAAATATGTATCTTTACAAGCCTACATATGATTTATTGAGGCTAAATTCTTTAACAGGTTTCTAGCCGAATCAAACATATTTCAACCTTTTTTAAACGTTCCCATTCTTCTAACATAACAGAAAGCCTTACTTGAAGTACTTACACGTAAAAAAATCACCAACACAGCCACCACGTACACGATTTTGCACTGGAAACACTTTTCATTCTTGCATCACAGCATCACAGAACATCGCCCCTCTTCACTACCATCAGCCACACTGAGATTTTTCCCAAATCTTGCCAGCAGACTATGCTGCTGTAACACTAACACACTTCCCGAAGCTCGCCCGTTAGCAGGGCATTATTCTTATTGGAAACACCGCTTGTTTTCTTTTCCCCTGTGCAAGGTTGTAACTTTTGACTACTAGGCCTAATTTAAACAACAATTTTTACTCCTATTTTCTGTTTAAACTAACATAGAAAGCATCACTAGAGATTCTAACAATCATAGGTCGTGTGTGGAAGATATATTTGCAATATTTTTCAACACCGTGGTTTTCTCTCAAGCAGTGGGATGACCACTCACACATGCAAACATTCCACCGAATAAGCATGCGAAGTTTGTATGCAAACTAAAAACAAAACACGATACCTGCAGCGAGCAGCTGAATGTCAATTTCGTAGCTACTGCCACTACTGTTCACTTTTTATCAAAGGTTCCTCTCCTGGGGTCGCAATTTTTGATTTCGTTCATGACCTTTGATTAATTTCAGACTTTTCACGTGCAAACGCTGTTCGAGCACGAACGTAAACAAACACTTGTCAACTGGACCACTGCCGAGACCACTTCTTTCCGATCTAAAATATTTGGCTAGGCCACTGCTTTGTCTAGACTTTGGAGATTAAAAACCATCCTCGACCTTCGTATAGTCCATCAACTCTCTGTCACGTATGGAACAAGTTTTGTTCTAATTGGACACCTGTCTTATCACGACACTGGCCAGCATCACGTCCTTCTCATCGGCTCAGCAATTCTACAACTGGATAAACTTTTTCAGGTCACTCAATCGAATTTAAAGTTTCCGCCCGGTAATTCAACTATCACTCTCGTTCCTCCATAGCCGCTAGTCAGAAATCTGCACCGGGAAGACAAAACTCACTACAGAAGGTCCAGTTCCACTGCAGTAGCAGCTGACGGCAGGCGGACCATAATCACTCCTGAAGAAATCGCATTTTTCCAGCTTGAAGCTGTCAGTTGCTTTAAAGCCCATCCACCACCGCACACAGGCAGAGAGCAGTTCAGGGTTTCTGGTTTGTTCTTGGTGCTCCTCTTGCTTCTGCAGACTGCTTTTTGGGTGCCGTCGTTTCTCTCATTCGCAACGGTTGCTCACCATAACGAACGCGACGTGACACCATTCCAACAAGAACGGAGCGAACGACTGTCCAACTGTCACTCGAGCGTTACCGTTCTGCTAATGGGTTTGCGAGATCACAATCTTGTTGGACTTTAAATTGCACTTTAACTGCGATGACTGCAATGTCTGAATATTCTTATCAATCCGAGACGACGCCAGACGGTAGACCTGGGGGTCAACAGACAGACAGAAAGAGGACTAGGACCGAGATCGGGGCAACGAACCACGAGTCAGTGCTGCGCGTTGTTGGCCACGTCCGTTTGCCAATGTAGATACCGAGAGACTGAAGCGGCGATCGTCACATGGGTGTACTTTTTGACTTTTTCCGAACAACCCAAACTGGATCCTGTTCGCCAAAGGATTCCGGGAGCCTGCAGGATGCAGCTTCTCCGGTGAGTGTGATTCACGCTGAGAGCGAAGCATTTTGCTCTGAGCAGGAGAGTGTGGGACGGGCGCATGTGCTGATAACGTTGTTTTGGTTCCGATGTTTTGGTTTTATGCTCATCGGGATACTGTTTGGGTGCTGGCAGTTTTTTGACGTTTCTATAACCATGGTGCCAAATCGGTTGGAAGGAGTTTATCGGGAATGTGCAGCGCAAGTTTTGTGTCTGAAAGGTATAATGGAAAATAAGGTTGCCAACATCGCTATCCAGCCGAAGTGGTGAGCGTTACTTGTAGCATGATGGCTGTTGAAAATCTTCTTCTTCTTCTTCTTCTTCTTATTCTCTTCTATATACATAAAAATGAATTTCTGTCTGTCTGAACCTTATAGACTCGGAAACTACTGGACCGATTGGCGTGAAATTTTGTATGCAGAGATTTTTGGGACCGGGGAAGGTTCTTAAGATGGTTTGAGACCCCTCCCCTTTTTGGAAATACAAATGAACCAGAGATTTCTGCATAACTCGAGAACTAATCAGAGAATAAATTAATTTTAGACGAAACAAAGTTCGTCGGGTCTGCTAGTATGTAAATAGAACTGTAATAGATGATTACGGTAAATGAATTAAATAGATATTAATTAATTTAAATTATTTTGGTTCTTGTTATGTAAATCTTGTATTCAAGTTATGGTTCAATGTTCATTAGATCTTTTTGTGTATAAATTATTCAATATGGATACCAATTCGACACCTGACAAGCTCACTCAACGCATATATGTTAAATGCTCCACGTAAACGTTCATTCAAAAAGTTGAAAGTTCAAGTTCATCTAAGATGAACACCGCCAAAGCTTCACAGGTCGCTTCGTGAACTTCCACGACCGTCTGAACCAAGGGGTGGGACATAAGAGATTCAGAAGGATGAGAACCCTTTCAGATCCGATACGTTATGAAAGAATGAGATGGCAGTTTCATTCGTAAGTTTATGATGGCTTAATATTTAGATCGGGAAGGTTGATGGCTTTTGGGAAGGTTCAACAACCCCGGACACGATTCGAACAACCTCACGACCTATCTGAGGCAATTTGGAACCACACTGGATCATTTCAACCGAGACAGTGGAAAGATCCGGGAGTGCGAGTTTTTTAGTCTCTAGTATCGAGAATCTGTTGTGGTATGTTAAAACGACATTAGAAGTCTTTGTTGTTTTAGATTTTACGTTTATTCCTTTCCGTTAAGCTGAAGTCCAGTTAAAGAGTGTTGTGCGGTTCGTTAGTATTTTTGTGCGAGTATGGGGCCGTCCAGAAACCACGTGGTCATATAGGGGGGGACGGGGGGGGGTTTGGAAAATGACAACACATGGGGGGAGGGGGGGTGTTGCTCTCGAACCACGTGGTTTTTTTTAACACGAAAATTTTTGGTAAATAACAATAGCGGTGTAAAAAATACAAATCATCAAAATTTAATGATTTAATCATTAAACGCAAAGCGCATCTTAGGGCCGATGCCCACGTAGCGTCTTTTCAACTCAGTGTTAAAATGAATTTAGCATTAAGCATCGAGAAAACCCGGTAACGCAGCGTCGGTCGCAACGCCGATGCATAGTTATTTGGCCAACTTAGCTTTAGATCCTATTTCCATAAAAAAAAATAAACGAAAAAGCAGGTTGCGTTTCAGTCTCAATTTTCACCAAAAAAAAATTGGGAAAGAAAAATGAAAAAATATTTTCTGAAAATTCCGCCGCAGATGGTTTTTGGCATCACGCCGCCGACACTTTTGCATCAGCGGACTACAGCTACAATTTTGAAAACTGTTTATGTTTTTACAATAATTCAAGAAAAATCTTCAAAAGAATGTCTTGTGGATATTCAGGAAAAATCCAGTAAAAAAATTTCCTGTAAAAACTTTGACCTTACTTCATACAATCCTGATAAAGTGCTAGCATTCAGAATGTTTTTTGAACAATTCTCTCTGGAAAATTTTGCTACAATTTGGTCATGAAAAAAAACAAAATATCGCCAGTGTAAATGCCGAAAAATTCCATGTGAATTCTGTCTGAAAATTCAAAACAGTCTCGTGGGAAATACATATAATTTTTGGTGGTTTCATATTTTCATATTTTTTTTACATTCTAATGAATTTCTTCGACAAGTTCTTCCGAATCTTCACCAGAAATTCTATTTCATTTCCAAAATAAGTTTTTCGAGCATTTTAGGGAGTGCACTTCAAAATGTTTAGTCTCCAGTTAGCCTTACGAGCAAAGGCATAGGATTGCCAATCCGGAGATGACGAGTTCGATTCTCGTTCCTGTCTAGGATGTTTTCGGGTGTCAAACATTGTCGACACCCTAGGTATAATGTATCCTTCGTACTTGCTACACAAGATATATAATCGTACAATTGCTGGCATTTAAAACTTTCAATTTATAACCGAGGAAATGGTAATAGAATAAACTAAGTTGAAAAGCAGACCAACTTCCAGTTGGAATATGGAGCCATAGAAGAAGAAGAAGACTTCTAAATTTTTCAAGAAAAAATCTTCTGAATTTTCATGAGAAATTAAATAGCCAATGCCACATGAAACACTTTGATATTACCGTTGATTTTTTGTTTTTGGATTTTTGTTTTCAAATTTGGAATTTTGAAATGAAATTTTTACGCTCTTTGTGAGTTCTATCACATTTTTTAAATTTTACAAATATTTTTTTTATTCGAGGCATTATTTAGAATTTCCACGGAAGAGTCTATGGATTATCTTCAAAAAATACTTTGGATTTTCAAAGAATAAATCTTTAGAATTCTCAAGGTTCGTGTTTTTTTTAATTTGCACCATAAATTCTTCCAAAATTTCATGGGAAATTCATTCTTCTTCGGAAAGTCATTTTGATTTCTTTGTAGGTTCAGCTAAACATTGCTTTAAATCTTTACCATGCAATGAAGCACAAGAAATGATTTAAAAGTTTTAAGGAATTTTCACATCAGAAAATCTTTAAAATTTTGATTTAATTTTCTAAGGAATTCCTATTGGAATTGCTTCTAAAGTACAACCTTCACAAGTACTACAAAAGTGCAATTTTTTTCGTTATTTCCTCTTGTAAAAACATCGAAATATCCTCGGGAAATTCATTATTGGTGTTTTAGATGAACTTTTTTTCGATTTTCTACTGGAAAATCTTAATCCATCGGAAATATTTTGGTATACTCCAAATCAGTGGCGTAGCCACGGCGGTGGTTTTGGACATAAAAGAGACAACATTTTTAGAAGAATTTTTTTATTTTCGAAAAAAAAATGTTCAGAAACCCCCCTTCCCCCCAGACCAAATTTCTGGCTACGCCACTGCTCCAAATAATTTCTTTTGGAAATTAAAAAACTGCTGAAAATTTCTAAGATTTTTTTGAAAACGAAAAAATTCCATTGGAAATTTAGAAGAATTTCCTTTGAAGATTCATTAAATTTGCCCAGGATTTTGAAAAAATCTTTAGAGATTCTGTAAAAAAAGTAAGCTGGATTTTTTTTTCTAATTTATGCCGGAAGTTCTTCGGAATTTGATGTTTATTGGAATTTTCATGCATTTAGGATCCTTCTACGGATTCTTCTAGTTCTTCAAAATTTCTACCGAACCTTTTTTAGGAACTTTTCCACAGAATTTCGAAAAAAAATCGTTGAAATACTGAAGATTTTTCCGTGGAGACTCCGAAGAATTTCTTCTAACTATTCTGAAGGGTTTCCCTTGCAACTCCAGAATAATTATTCTTGAAAATTAGGAAGATCTTGGAATTTAAAATTCATCCAAGCAATACATGTAGGCAATTATTTAGGATTAAGAAGCCTAGTTCTTATGATATTGAATAAGTAGGCTAATTGAGTTAGAACATTTAGGTGCATTTTTAAATTTTTCGATCAATAATGCACAAAATTCTAGTAGTGCGTATGAAAAAGGTTATGACATAGAGAAGTTTGCATTTAAAAAATCAACATGAAATTCTAAATAAAATGCTTTTTAAATTCATAAAAGGGTCTTAGAACTAAGAAGAGTCCGGCGATATGAAAAAGGCAGTGTTCCAGAAAAAAACACTCCAATTCCTAAAACAATCTAGGGTAATAAATAGTGTTATAATAACGATTGAAATTGAATTCCAAAACAAATCTCAACCCTTTCAGGACGGATGGGTCATATATGCCCAGCGTTTTAGATTGGCTATTAAATCACAAAAGAGAGCTAGACCACCATTTTCTTCAGTAAAATTGTTCATCTATATATTGGTTTTACAGAAAAAAATATGGGAGCTCAAATTTGACTGACCCTGAAAACTCAGTTATCCGAAACTTTGGGAAGATTTCGATTCTAAGAGCATGCAAATGAAGTTGAAATGTTTGAATCATTCTGAACACTCAGATAAGATGGGTCATCCTGAACGTTAACCCAGTGATTGCTCTCAAGTTCAGCCCACGACTTCTCGGGTATGTATGTACCCAATCCGATGAAATAAGCATATGATCCTAATTTCCATTAACATGAGATCCAAGAGACAAGGTACCCAAAATTATCTTGAGTCAACATCAAGCTGCACAATGACTATGCCTTTTTTGTAGGGCCTTAGAAGCACTGGGTTCACGGACTTGAATGATTAAGTAGTTCAAACATTACGACTTCCAGGACGTTTTTCAAAACCTAAAAGTTTTGTATAACCTAAGTCGAGTCAAGTACGAAACACTGAAGACGACCTTACTGTTGAGGTCGAAATACGTATCTGTCAAGGTACAATCAAGTGGTGGAATTAAATGGGAAGGTACAAACTCGTCTTATGACAAGTAAAGACATTCCATTAAAAAGCTCAACATAATTTTTTTAACTAAAAAGTCTGTAGTAGCTTGTACAAATAACAATTGCCATATCAACCCAATGGACCTAATGGGATATTATATCATACATCATTCATAATTTGGTTAATTGGATAAATCGAATGATCCGAATTCCAAAATGATAATTGATCTATAATACATTCATTCTTCTATGAGTCCACCATTGACTGAAGCATATTCGAGATATGGAATAGAAGTTCCTTGGGAAATTATTCGAAAGACATCAGAGTGAACGAGAAAATATGTTTAGTATGGCATCATTGGATTCCACGAGTCAATATCAAAATAAAATTTCAATGAAGAATTAGAAATTTTGAGAGATGAGCCAGCTCTATATTATTTATTAGAGAAAAAATAGAATCTTCGAAATAATGAAAATTTATAATTTCCATGCTGGGTTTTAGTTTGATTTTGAATCAGTTGAAATTGTCCATCTTCAAAATTGATCGGATTAACCATATGTTTTAGTTACATAGGTTTTTTTTTTAAATTTTTGTGCTTGAAAAAAAAAACCACGTGGTCAAAGGGGGGGGGAGGTGGGTCTGCCAAATGACCACGATAGACCACATGGGGGGGGGTTGAAAATCTTTAAAAATATGACCACGTGGTTTCTGGATGGCCCCTATCCTAGAAATAGAAGGTAATTTGTAAACTATGTGTGTTCCAACATGTATGAGCTTATATGCGTCAAACAGCCGTTTGACGGCTTCTTATTGCCAGTTTTTGAGAACGAGATTCGAACCGACGCACAGTGGTTCCCCCATAGGTCATAAATCCAAAAACATGACTTTATCGAAATTCATCCCTAAACAGCTACGTTATGGTATACTATATAAAATTCAATCGTCATTTTTGTAGAATTTGAGCTAATATGATCTGTATAAGGCTTCGAATTGAAGATAATCCAGTTAAATAAACTATACGTGAGAATGTTGGCATACCTCATGAAACTTATGTTTTACCTTCAAATCCCCTACAGAAACACCCTGTGAGTAAATATTTACACTCTAATCTGTCATCTAAAGGCCATTTCAGCTGCAACCGTTTGCGACCAAGCAAATTATAAACAAATAACTTTTCTATGTTTCTTCGACGGAAAAACAATTTTCTTCTTAATTTTGATATCTTCATCCTTTACGAAAATATGTTTCTCCTTCAAATCCCTTCCAGAAACATCCTGTGAGTAAATATTTACACTCTAATCTGTCATCTAAAGGCTATTTCAGCTGCGACCGTTTGCGACCAAGCAAATTGTAAACAAATAACTTTTGTGTGTTTCTTCGACGGAAAAACAAATTTCTTCCAAATTTTGTTATCTTCATCCTCCAAGAAAGTATGTTTTTCCTTCAAATCCCCTCCAGAAAAATCCTCTAAGTAAATATTTACACTCTAATCTGTCATTTAAAGGCTAATTCAGCTGCGACCGTTTGCGACCAAGCAAATGGTAAACAAATAACTTGTTTATGTTTCTTCGACGGATAAACATTTTTTCTCTAAATTTTACTAAATTAATGATTTCGTGTGTGTTACTTCTACGTGAAGTTAAACGATTTACAATGATATGGAAATGCTAATATCATCTTCCAAACTTGGACGTACATGTTCATGATAGCATTAGAGGCGAAAGTATAGAATTGATAGTTCCGTTAGGATACGGCAGGCATGAAGAATGTTTTTATAGAAGTCGATTTGAAAGCGAGCGGAGGGCAATATTTGTGATGGCACATATCGCACGACCTTCCTTCTGCCAAGCTCCCGTATGAAGGGGGAGGGAAGAATATCAGTGTGGAAGCTGATATATCTTCACTGGCAAAAGGAAGGTGGTTTGACTTGCTCATATGCCATCGCGTGCGGAAGGATTTGCTATCGACGAGTACTTTCTCCAAATTTCTAATATGACATCAGCATTTAGTCGAATAGGATTTTTATTGCACAGTTCTGTTTTCTCATTGCCTCCACCTTCCTTTTGCCAGTGAAGATATATCAGCTTCCACACTGATATTCTTCCCTCCCCCTTCATACGGGAGCTTGGCAGAAGGAAGGTCGTGCGATATGTGCCATCACAAATATTGCCCTCCGCTCGCTTTCAAATCGACTTCTATAAAAACATTCTTCATGCCTGCCGTATCCTAACGGAACTATCAATTCTATACTTTCGCCTCTAATGCTATCATGAACATGTACGTCCAAGTTTGGAAGATGATATTAGCATTTCCATATCACTCTAAATTTTGTTATCTTCATCCTCCAAGAAAGTATGTTTCCCCTTCAAATCCCCTCCAGAAACATCCTGTGAGTAAATATTTACACTCTAATTTGTCATCTAAAGGCTATTTCAATTGCGACCGTTTGCGACCAAGCAAATGGTAAACAAATAACTTTACTATGTTTCTTCGACGGAAAAACAATTTTCTTCTAAATTTTGTTATCTTCATCCTTTACGAAAATATGTTTCCCCTCGAAATTCCCTCCAGAAACATCCTGTGAGTAAATATTTACACTCTAATCTGTCGTCCAAAAGCTATTTCAGCTGCGACCAACTGCGACCAAGCAAATGGTAAACAAATAGCTCTACTATGTTTCTTTGACGAAAACACAATTTTATACTCAATTTTGTCATCTTCTTCATCCACTACGAAAGTATGTTTCCCCTTCAAATCCCCTCCAGAAACATCCTCTGAGTAAATATTTATACTCCTATTTTTCATCTAAAGGCTATTTCAGCTGCAACCGTCCACGAGAAAGCCAAGTGTAAACAAATAACAAAATTATGTTTGTTTAACAGATATCATATTTTTTTTCTCAATTTAATCGTGTACCGCTTCAATTTCTTTTTGAATATCCTTTAAGTGTATTCATATTTCTGGCTGCTGCGTAAATGGCATTTCCGTTACCACAGTCTGCGACTGAGCTTGGAAATAAATAGGGGGAATGACGGCTTTGGCAGGTTTTGTTCTATTATTGGCAGGGGGTTTTTTTATGCCTGACTAGGCTCAAATTTGGCCTAAACATTCTTTGCATATCAAAGAATATTGTGGCCAAATTTCATAAAATTTGGTCGACAAAAACCCCCCTGCCAATAATAGAACAAAACCTGCCAAAGCCGTCTTTCCCCCTAATCGATGGTAAAAAATTACCAAAATTGATGAACACGAGTATTATGTTTTCTTCATCATGGTCAACTTTATGAGACTGAAAAGCATATTCCTCCCCGATTTTTATTCTCAGGCATATCTGAGAAGATATTTAAATTTTAAGCTGTCATTTAAGCGCTATCAGGGTACAGATTATTAAATAGTATATCGTGGTATAATAGTATTATATTTAACTTTAAAGTGATATATTAAACCGTTTTGCCTTTTTCATATACTAAGTATACGTAAAGGCTATACATTTGTTCCAAAAACGAACTGTTATAAGATGCCCCGAGACCCATAGTGTTAGATACCAGATGATATGTGTCTGTGCGTGTGTATGTGTGCGTATGTATGTGCGCAAAAAAAAAACTCACTTATTTTTAGGCACTTATACTTCTAGACCAACATTTGGAAAGGGCGTAACAGCCAATATTTCTAGGCCAACATTTGAAAAGGGCGTAACAGCCAAAATTTATTCCTTCTGATTCTTGGTCCACATATATAGCTATATATGTAGACGAAGAATCAGAAGGAATAAATTTTGGCTGTTACGCCCTTTTCAAATATTGGTCTCGATTTATTACTTCTGATTCGTCGTCTACATATTTAGCTATATGTATATGTGGACAAAGATTCAGAAGGAAAAAAAATTGGCTGGTACGCCCTTTTCAAATGTTGATCTAGACTTAACCGATTTGTTCGGAACAAGTTGCGTTCGACGTGGAATCATATCCTTTTGTTTTCTAATAAGAATTGGCCAGATCGCACAATGGGTCTTAAAGTTATGGCAAAAATACTATTTTTTCATATGCACTAGAAAGGCATTAACACCGGCTAGGTGGAGTAAACAGGTTTATTTTCGTTTACCACTTTCACAATAACAAGCATCTTCCCACCCACGCATCTTCATCAATACAGTAAAACCTCCATGAGTCGATATTGAAGGGACCATCGACTCAAGGAAATATCGAGATGTGGAATACACAAACCTTGTGATGCTGTTTGAAGGGACCATCGTAGTAACCCAGAATATATTTTTTAATATGGAATAATTTGCTTCTATGAGTCGATATCGAGTCATAGAACATCGACTCATGGAGGTTTAACTGTAATGCATATTGAACGTTCGGTACATTCAAAGTTAATTGCCTATATCCGGGTATTAAGCCACCCGGAGTGGAAATTAATTACTATGTCTGAAACTTGATTATGCATATGTACAACATGTGATAGATTTAGTTCGGAAAAGGTATTGGAGAGATCGGCTGGTACCTGGTGCTGGGAATTTGGTTTCATCAGTACCCGCTAAGCTGCGGTGGACGACGGAGGTCCTTCGTAGCTTAGTAGGGAAAGCACCTGTCATGCGAACTGGGGTCGTGGGATCAAACCCCACCGAAGGGGCGGTTACCCTCCAATACCTTTTCCGAACTAAATCTATCACATGTTGTACATATGCATAATCAAGTTTCAGACATAGTAATATTGAACGTTGTTTGTTGGATTTTTGCATATAATACTGAAATCGGCTCCGTAAAGTATAATAATGACTGAGCCTACCATATAATTAAAAAATAGGCTGTTTAACCCAAAAAATACTAAAAGTACACCATTTTACCGTATAACTTCCGTAATTTATATTTATGACCGCCCTTCTAAGGGAATGGAACCACTGTGCGACGCCTCTACCGACCTCTGGATATCGACCGCATCGCCCAACCCTCTCGGCCACCGTTTTCGTCGATCCACGCGCTCTCGTTGAAAACGACGATCTCTAGCCATCGTAAATTTTCAGGTGGGACGGTCATCTCGCCGAAAAAGAACGGAAGTACTTCATAACCGTTCGGGTTTGCTAGTCCGTTTCTCATCCACTGAATTCTATCAAGAAACCTGCCCTGAGGTTTGGATTCTTGCCGGGCACAAAAACAGACGGGCGGCCCTCAATGTTGATTGAGGTGGCGCATAAGCCGCTCGTTTACGGATTCAAGGTCGAGAGACCCCATAGCCGCTAAGGCGTGCTATATACTTTTATGGATATATTCTTATAAATATGCTTATGTGAATTCTGTGGCATGCATTGTATTATTTGCTTCGGTTCAAAAACTGGGAATGAATGAGATTCGATGACTATTCGCAACGGGAGTCTAGGAAAACATTTGAATCATTTTCTTGAGGAACTACATATGTGACATTTTTATAAAGGGTATATGGCTCAAACCTTAGCCTATTATGTTGTCGCTAAGCACATTTATCGTTGCAAATCTTAAATATTGAAGCTCAAACCAAAAGTATGTCACCAGACGGCTTGCTTACTGTTGGTTATAATGGCAAGTAGAGGTACGGCCTGTATTTCTGTCCATTGTGGTGGCTAAAACCAACGAAATTCATCCATTTGCTAGAACCACTTAAGTTTGTCCAAAAAGTGTCTTCTAAATTGGTTTTCGAGACTATGACGAAAAGATGAAAATGTCTGGCTTATTCCTGTTGGAGGTACCGTAATCCGTAATTTTGTAGCTTGTGCTGCGGTCAGTTTTACCTCGGGAATTGACTCCCCGTAGACCTTTAAGGTTACGTCATCGGCGAAGCCGACGATCTTAACACCAGGAAGGAACTTTAGCTTCAGAACCCTGTCGTACATAAGGTTCCATAATACCGAGCTCAATATTGAACCTTGCAGAACTCCTGCGGTAATAGGAATGCTTCTCTGACCGGCAACGGTCTCGTATAATAGTACACGTTTCTGGAAATAGCTTTCCAAAATCCGGTACAGGCCCACCGGCAGGCTAAGCCGGTGTAACGAGAGTGTGATGGGATCCCAGCTTGCGCTGTTCAATGCGTTCTTCACATCAAGTGTCACTAACGCACAGTACCGAATACCTCGCCTTTTCTGTTGGATCTTCAGCGTCAAACGTGGACTTACGCTTGCGAAAACCGAACTGACTGCTTGACAGGCTGTCCGTACCCTCTGAGTACGGGGTCAGCTTGTTGAGGATGACACTCTCTAGCAACTTGCCCGTCGTGTCTATGAGACAGATTGGTCTATACGCCGATGGATCGACCTTCGGCAACAGCACCAATTTCTGCCTTTTCTATTTATCGGGTTATCTACACTCATCTAGGCATCTCTGCATAGCGAGCCTGAACATGTTCGGGTTCACTATGAGTGCTGCCTAGAGAGCGCTGTTCGGAACTCCATCAGGCCCTGGAGCTTTGTTCGTTACCAGGGAAACCGCGAGTAACTCTTCGTCCGTCACCGGAACCACCATTTTGGCCGCACCCGTATTGCCTTGAGCTGCAAGACGCCAGGGACTTGTGGCTCGGGACGGGAAGAGTACCTCGATAATCCTCGCCAAAGGGCTTAAGTCGAGGCTTCATTCGCGTGATGTTGAGGCTTATATCCAATCACTATTCACTAAAAGCACATCATTACAGAACAAACTTTGTCGATAGCAACTTATGTAGGTGTGGAGCCGGTAACGATGACGTCGATCACATAGTTTGGTTCTACTCGGAAAACGACGTCTCCAGAGAGCAATTATTGAATACCCTAGTGGCCCATGGTAAACAACCCTTCCAGGAAGTAAGAGGTGTTTTGAATCTAGTTATTAGCCCCGCCAATAAAAGTTAATCTAATCTTGAGTCACCACGAGTACGTTGGCTTCTAACCCTCTCCTACTAAATTAATAATAAGTTGATATTGATTGTACATATCACAAAGAAACGTGGCTCCAGAAAGTGTTATACACGCCTGAGCCTACCAAATACATGAACTGAAAAAACTTATCCGGGGACCGTTCGGGGTCGGGGTCTGGGCCATTATAGTTGTAGGACTTGTGCCCCAACTCTAAGCACCGATAGCAACTGTCCACTGAAGTCCGTGGGAGTTTACTCAATGGTCATACTGACCAGCCGATCTTCAACTTTCCTCGCTTCATAACTTTTTTGGCTTCCGCAACCAGTAACCTAAGATAGGCTATCAGCTTGCCAAGGTCTTCTAGACCTCTGTACCGCACTGGCAGACCTCTGTACTGACGGCAGAGACGACATCGTCCGCGTTCGTGACCTCGTCCAGTTGCTTGCACTGGAGGGTCACTTCCTAACCTCGGTGCCGTCACCCAAGACCTCTTGGGCCAGCTTCCTGTAGTCCGTCTCACTTGCTTGTGCTCCCGTATCAGATCCAAGATCATCTCACAGGTCTTGGTACGTTGGACGCTTCGTACGACCTGACCCAGCGCCTAAAGCTTTTTGGCCGCCTGCATCGATTTAAGGACTTCGGCGTACGTATCCTTATAAGTTTTCACCAAAAAGGCCTCGCCTCTGTCCTTAGCTTTCTTTGCGGGTCGAGATGCGTCAACTTCCGCTTTGCCTTACTGACCAGCTTCCAAGGGTTTTCGGTCCCTTGTGCCGGTGGCACCGGTCGGCTGGTTCCCTGTTGCAGCCAGGCAACTTGCTTCTGGTTGGTGCCTTTCGCCTTTTAGGGCCAAGAAGTCGTCCCCTAGCAGCACAGTTCAGATCGATTTGGTTGCAGCAACTCCAATGTAACTGGATTTGGTCGCATATGAGTCACAGTGACTGATGTGTGACAAGTGTGCTCCTCGGGGTCTTCTCGGGTCGACGCCCTTCGGGCTCCTTTGCACCCGGATCTGCTCCGCCGAGACGACGTTTGGCCTGTATGGCCGCACGTCGTTTGGCTTTGCTCTGAGCGCCTTCGCCGGATTGCTGCCTGAGCCGTTTCGGGATAGGCGCAGTTTTTTCTTCATTGGCCGTCAGAGCGAAATCAACCGTCTCTTGGGTCATGGTCGCTCCTCCAAGGAAGGAGAAGACAAATCGGTTTGGGCACCTTTGTCGGCCTTCTCTCTTCTCACCACCAGCCTGATAAACGTATCCTGTTCTTGTCTTGCGACTCGAACAGCCTGGCGGAGCATTAGAAGGTTTTGTGTCAGTTCTTTACGGAAGTTCTGCCTTGCGCTTGCGAACTTGATGATATCATCGAGTTGCTTGGCAACCACTCGCATCCCGGGTAATAGCCCGCTGAGCGTGTCGATAGGGCTATACCCCGTAACTGCTGGGAGACTCTGGTGCTGCTAGTTGCAGCCTGCGTCACTCTGCTCTCCGTCTCCCTGGAAGGAGACCTCGCCATACCCCCCTTGGCGACGAAGGTGCCTAACGCATCGTCAAAAGAAATATTTATGGAAAGACTCATTTTAATTGGGTCCTTCTTGCGGCTGCCGTCGAATCCTACTGGAGTAGTCATCTTGAATGACCTATGGTTAACTTTGTATGCCTTACGGCATGCAGAGAGGCTATATAAGATTTGACACTTACATGTTCAGAGCCAGATCGGCATCTGAGCCTACTCCTATCCTGCAGGCAAAGCGTGGTGGCAGGATTAGACAGCGTGCTACAAAGCCCTCCACGGTTTTAGGGGTCGGAAGACAGCCTAACCATTAGCTCACTCGCCGTTTCGAGTTGGTGTCACCTGGCTTTAAGAGAGTAGAATGTCAGACTACCAGCCCTCGCTTTCACAAAATTACGATATTCAAGACAAGGTCCGTTAACACGCGGCCAGAATGCCATAACCACGATCTCACTGGTATTGATCCCGATGAGCCAATTGGCAATTGGTTCCGTGCATCAAGTAATTTGACGTTTGTGGAACAACAACTCTCCGATAGTCCGATATTTTCTCGCAATATGGTGTAATGCTTCTTTGTTCGAATAACTTGTTTCAAGAAATCCTAACGTGTAAATTTGTGACGGTGCTCTATGCAGCTTCGCTGGCAAGGATAGATCGATGTTTGGCTTCTTGCTGCTCCAGTTTCTCAGTCCGAGACGGTGAAGTCCAGCAATTTTCAGCAGAGGCTGCTGGATTGTTTCTTGACAGGAACGATTGGCTAGTTCCAACAGGTAGCATGGACTGTTGGAGGCCCTGGTTTTTTTTTCAGGTAACCGATGGTCTTTGAACTTTGAAGCGGAAGGACATCACACCCGCATCAGCGCATGCTATGTCTGCTGGAAACGATTCTTATGGCACGGCTATAATATAACGGGGCAAAAGCTCGAGTGAGCTCGGGGAGATTGGTCGCTGTTAGTTCTAGGCCGTAGAGTAATCGGCTCGTTAGAAAGGGGTCGGCAACTTGGAACCGCACCAAACGATCGCTTCTCGTTCTTTTCTTGGAAATCGCTTTGAGCATATTCCCTTTGGCTTCATTCGTTGGACCTTGATTCTTGGGAATTGGTGTCACCAAACTCGTTTTCCATTCGGGGGAGGGTACCGTTTGTCCATTCCTTATTGATGGCCTCCAGGAGGGCCACTTTACCGCTGGGGGGAAGGTTCCTGTACATGGGGTATCCCAAGTTATCGGGGCCCGCCGACTTGCCGTTACCCTTTTTCAAAGCGAATTCGAGCTCGATCATAGAAAATGGTTGGTTGTATTGCTCACCTTTGTCTGGGGGAACCGGAAACGCCAGGATATCCGATGCTGGGTTAGGGTGCTTCCATAGATATAATTATCAAGATGTTGGGGTCAGTGCAAATTAGTACTCATTTTATGGTTCCAGTGTACTAAGCCTTCTGGTACCCGGCGGTACCCAGTGAAACAAAGCAACCCCGCAATTGAATTGAAATTAGTTCTAATTTTATACTGTTGCCATAGATGTCACAATGAATTGTTTATTTATTTTTCAACGGTGAAATGCGTATCGTTACCCAATATGAATTCCAATTTCATCTAATATTCTCCTTTTCTATTTTAGATCGGAGATACGATGATATAAATAATTCATCGACTAGCGTTTGTTACTACCTTCTAAGCCCCACTTACTTAGGACAAGGGATAGGAAAATGGAAGGGAACGGCCGAATGTAGATTGTTGCGGTCCATGAGCTTTATGCGGTAACCGAAACTGACGGTTAGTTGGCAGACGGGGAAGTTACAGTTGACTGGCTTCCAACATGGTGGGACCCTTGGGTGATCAACGTCCAAGTCAACGTCCCACTTGCTCACAATCGGTGACACATCGAATATTCAATTTAAACAAACCCTCACTTCCAAAACTACGGTCCCGGTCTCTAGAGGTGTATGGCCCAACGATAGCGAAAACTCGTCGGCCACCAGCGCGGGGCTCGTCGATTTCTGCCCTTCTTCGGGGCAAGTATCGTTAGAAGAAATGCTTATGCTTTTCCGCGCACAACTTGTTCGCCACTGCACAATTTGCGTCCACGGCGCACTTTTTAATCCGGCTTTCGGAGCACTTTATAGGCGGTAATTTACAGCGGAAGTTTTCTGCTGTCGGTTTTGGGACACAAAATCGTATCGGCTCAGACCGAGAACACACTTTCCTATTTTTTTATCTCGTTTTCTCTCTACCGGAATAACTCCCGGAATATCCGCAGGGGTACCACCATCTCAGATAGGTGGCGACGATGTAGAGATTTGAGTAGTATCGACCAAGATATTGTAAGGAAAGTGTGAGGGATAGGTGTTACGTATCTAATTAGCTTCTCGCGACCTTTAAGGGCCATATTATTGACCAATTTAAATTATTTGCTTGTAATATTTATTTATTTGTATAGTACTGATAGATAGTAATTACATATTTGGTCTTCAAAAAGAGGGAGTTACTTTATTGTTTACGACTTTTTTTACGTCGGTGAATTACACGTTTCCGGTTCATAATTTAAAAAACTATGTCCACTCCGCAGCTAAAAAACATACAAAACATACATACATACTAAACATACTCCGCAGCTAATAAACATCCCAAGCAACCAGAAGTTCGGATAAGAAGGGCTATTTTGGCTTAATCAGCTCTCATTTTAAGTAATTTTTTGTATGTAACGGAACTTTAAGTGAACTTTAAGTAAAATCTGAACTTCTGGTT
Organism: Armigeres subalbatus; assembly: GCF_024139115.2. Classification (NCBI taxonomy): domain Eukaryota; kingdom Metazoa; phylum Arthropoda; class Insecta; order Diptera; family Culicidae; genus Armigeres; species Armigeres subalbatus. The sequence goes on from NC_085141.1 coordinate 397,424,403, forward strand.
GCTTGGGATAATACATTTCAGACAAAGTCTGTTCAGTTTTTGTCTTGAATCTATTGAATCTTGATGTTATTTTGATGATTGGACGAGATTGCTACCAAAGGATGTCTATTTGAATCACTCAGTGAAGAATGATGGCTTTGGAGGGTTCATTCTGTTATAATCAGATTTTCAAGATGTTTCAGTTAGTTGATATAATTAGGGTTGGATGGGGCAAGATGGGTCACCTAAGGCGAACCCTGAATGCCTCGAAACAGAATCATTTTAACTCAACTTTTCTACGTGGATCTATCAAGATAGCTCATAGACTGTAAACCAGGGTTATGAATGAACAAAAATTCTACTTTTTATTTCATTTTGAGTCATTAAAGTAGAAGTCTATTTTTCTGTCTATCAAAAAATGTCGGGGTAAGATGGGTCAAACAGCGGGGCAAGGTGGATCACCTTTCAATTCTGCAATTAATATTGTTTTTATTAACATTATTCAATTACACACAGATAGATAGGTTCATTGCTAATGATTTTATTGAAGTGTTGGATGGAGAAATGGCTCTAGATTTAAAAATGTCTGCAATTTCTTATGAAAATAATCCCTCCATGTATTGCTTTATTAAAGACAATAAATATACATTTTCAATAATAAAATTAACGCCATTATGCTCAAAAGTAACCTTAAAACCATTAAAGCAGCAATGGAAAATATCTTTTGAATACGAACTATGCCGTTCAGTATGTGCTGACCCATCTTGTCCTATTTGCAAGTTTATGTTAGAATGTCTAATTTTCATAATTATTGATATTTAAACGCAATTGGTAAAAACCACCTAAATTACTTATAATACTTTCACTATTGCGATTTTTTTTCACCATTTAGACTCTTATGATAAAAATTTACGCGATACCACTAAACTGCCGTGAATCGCATATTTGTCCCATTTGAATAGGAAACCCGGCAAAGATGGGACAGATCACAGGGACAGATATGCGATTCACGGCAGTAAATCCGAGGCGGAAAACGAATGAGAGGAAAAAAGGACGATGAACGCGTAAGATAAGGGTCAGTTGATCCAAGACAAAGCGAGAGTCAAGACACAAAATCAAAAACTGTAATTGTCCAAAAGTGCATAAAAAAGTCACGACTTCGGTAAGCCGACATCCCAAGTGATGGCTTCAGTGGGCTGAGGCAGTCCCAGCGCCCAGTGATTTTCTACTCCTGCGGCTTTCAGCCATAATTGGCCAGCATCAAGCCGTGCCTGGTTGTTATCTGGCGGAAAACCTCGCGCCTAACCCTAACCCTATCTGCGGCGGCTCGCTGTGTTCGGCCAGACTTCGGTGACCAAAACCCACACCCGCGTTACGTCGTATCCAATCGTGTGCAGTCTCCACCTGTCAGAAAATCCCACGCCCAGGACACTCCCGTCGTCCGTTAGAAACAAGCTGCAATCCGACAAGTTTCAACAAGTCTACGTCGCACCAGTAAACCCGCCATTCTCATTATCTCATGCTCCATTTTTCATTGAACGATCCTAGCTTTTGACAATAGCTGCTTAGATAGAATATCATTTTCTCTAATATGCCCTCTTCTGCCTTATTAGAAGTCTTCATTTAGTTGCTGAAAAACAAAATTATTTGAAATTAAATTCAAAAAAGGAAACTCAAGCTTATTCTTTTCGTTATCATCGTGAAGAAAACATCCAAGATCCAACTTCCAATTTTCACATTTTGTTATTGTTTACTGAAAAAAAACTCATGGAGTGTTGCCATGGCTGCAGTGCTAAATCTTGTTCTAAGTGGCTAACCATAGCTTACGTATTGGGTACCGAGATGACATTTCTGGGGACCGAGGGTCGTTCATAATCTATGAAACTGGAACCATAAAAAATTCATCAGTTTCATATTGATTGTTGGTACTTCCGCTGGAAGGGTTCCGGGTATTCCGAATAAGAGGAATGCTGGTAGAAGTGATCTGCCAGGGCGTCCGCAATGATGATTGGGTCACGCTGCATTGTTCCACTCACGGCGGCCATCAATAAGGAATGGACAAATCGACAAATCGACAAATACGGCGATACAACGGTTAGCGGAAAGGACCATTGTATTCTGACCGCCACCATGGGAAGCTCGGCATCGACGACAATCTCGGAGGCAGATGTTTCCTTCAGCACTCAGCAAACCACATGTAGCGGCCGCCAAGTGTTAGATCCATAGCGGTGGGCGTTGCGCGGTGTACTTCTTGTAGAGCGATGACTGTTGGCTCACAGCTGGATACGAGAAGCTCTAAGTCGCACAGGTTATTAAAAAAAGTAGAGGGTTGTATCAAAGATACGACCGCAAATTGAACGTAGAATTATGAGTAGTACGAAAGTGGAGGCAAAATTTGATCATCAACATTTTATGCTTGTTCATGCCGGATGGCTAATAGCCGAAATGTAGGCAATTTACTGTTAAAGTGCAATTTCAACATTGGCTGGCGAAATTGAATTGTTCAATAGTAAAATGCATTGAATCAATTGTTCACAATAGTTGGATATAATCTTAGAGAGTTTAGTGATCGACTCATACAAAAATCTCCAGAATCCGTTGAAAAACGGTTGAGTTATTTGCTCATACTTCTTGACCTATTTTCGTGACATCGCATATTTAAAACTTTGGAATGACCCCCCTATTTTACCGAGAGACGTAATTCTACGTCCAAAATCCATTGGCGTTCCACTGGAGAGCCAGTGTGGTGGAACGAGAATGACATCTTGGTTTTATTATTATTTTTTAGAACTTTAGGGTAGAATACGGCATTGGCAGGGTGCGACGGTTGTTGGCACCCTCAACAATATTTGCGTTTTCCAGCAAACATACACTATTTATGAACATAATTATGATTCAATCACACAATTTCATGTCTAAGCTTTCATTTGAATAAGTTGTTTGTGTAAAAGTAGCAAGATTTGATGTGTTAATCACCGAAACAAATTTGCACGTACGAAATCCTTGCTATTATACATTGCCAAAGAAAGCAGCGCACGAAAAGCAAACTGTTACTTACTTTTTGGATCGCCTGTTTCTCCTCTTTATTGCGTATGACACGACAAATTAAGTACGTAAACTACTTTTACACTTTATCAACACTTGATTATCACCACAAAGAGCAAATTTATGCAATATTTGCTCTATGTTTCACTAAATAAAATCGGGACTGTTCGTTTTCTTTGACAGCAGCACACTTCGGAATAGAGCGAGAGAATGTGTTTGTGAGCATATCAAACACACGCTAAAAAGATACCACGCACAATTCTATGTGATTTTATTTTAGCAAAAATACGAACAAAATATCCGGCGATGGCATTTTTTTTTTAAATGTTAAAATACAAATGCTTCTATTCAGATTTGTACGCAGACCATGAATTATATCAAAAGTGATAGCCACACCATAGTATTTTAACCCTTATGTGGCTGACAGGACCGTTTTCCATTTGCAACTTCACTACTTTCCAAGCTCTTAAAAACAATCATAACCATTCCCGTTCCTACATAGCGCATTTCAACCATAAATAATTGCCTACTTTTAGGGTATTATCTATTATTCAACTGTGAAATGTAGTGTAAGAATGGGGTGGCTCCAGCGGCTGGATAGGACAGTGCTGCCCATTATTCATATAATATTATTATATTATGAAGACTCACGAGGTGGAATATATTGTTAATATACTATACTACCAGAACCGACGAGCCTCGTTTCACCTAACATTGATTAATTATATATTTTTTACATTATTCAAAAGACGATTAAGTATTCGAAATTTGCAGATTTTGATTCCATTTTTTGGATTAATTTTCGATTAAAGCAGAAATTTGTATTTCATTTGTATGGGAGCCCCCTTCCAGAAGAGGAGGGGTCTAGTACCATCATAAGAACCTTCATCGTTCCCAAAAACCTCTACATACAAATTTTCATGCCGTTTTCTAGTCTATAAGGGCAGACAGACAAAAATTCATTCTTATGTGTATAGATTTGGTTTTACGTAGTTTACGTCGAGCGGTCGTGTCTTGTACACAACCACCATGATTTTTTTTGATGAAACAAACATATCATGTAAGGACCGCAAAGAGTAAGTTGTATATTTGAAACTGGTTGATAGACTTTTGCTTACGACTCTAAGGCATTACAAAAGACAAAAGATGTAAATCTTGGCAGCGGACAAAAAGCATTTAAGTTCCCTTCTCCAAAATGGCCAACATTATTCAAATAGGTTGAAAATGGTAAAAGTTATGATAATATTAATATCTGGGTACACGGGTACCCTATCTGCCATTCACGTCTGGTTTTTGTTGGCCGCATAAGGGTTAAATTTGTTTTACAATGTGTTTAAATGTTTTTGCCTATATGTCTACATCACATAAAATTGATGCCAAGGCTAAAAATCCATGTTTTGTTTTAAGCCAATTTGATAAATAAAGTAAATAATTTAATAAAGTTTTCTTCCAAAATTGAGTGAAGCGAGATTAGCGTGCGGCCGATTAATATGAATGAATTTTGCTACTGGAGGATATAAACAACCAGCATTTGGCACCAATACATTTCCAGTTTTCTACTTCCGTGTCTAGTTGCTAAAGGGAGCAAACTCATTGCTGATAATAGAAATTGCTATGCCAATAGAAGAAACGTTGACCTGTTACTTTATATTAAATTTACTGAGTTTGTGGTAAAAGCTGTTATATTTAGCGAACACCAATCATCAAAGGAAGAGCATACAAATGTATGTATACCAGTTGAACTATACCTGTGTTTTAGTGTATTTATTCATTATTTTTATCATTCTATTTGGCGAATGTCTTATGTCGAATTCGTTTTTAAACCTGGGTCAGTGCCAACCCGAACCCTGAATAAAAAAACATTTTCAGTTCCATCTGTCATTGGATATGTTGGTGTGCGTAGCATCGTGTTTGTTTTGATTCGAAACATATGATCCAGATGATCGCGGACATCCAGTGCACTGGCAGTGCGTTGGCCTTGATTAATCAGATCATGATAAATAAATAAATATGTTCAAGTGCGTGAACTGATTTTTGCGGATAGTGGAATTTACTTTTGGGCGGATATTAACAGGGGAACTGCTCCTGGAATTTATCTCATGACTCCGATATTCATCCCATCAAAAGCAAAACAATGGAAAGGAATTTGGATTGTTTATTATTTTTTTCAGCAGTGAGCACGCATGTTGACAAAAGAGGCGACGAAATTGGTGCTGTATTTCTTTGTTTCCCGATGAGATGAATATATTTATGTTCAGTGAGATGGAGATCGGTAAAGTTCTCCTATTTAATGATATTCAATAATCCCGTGCACATTTTTATACCAAGAATTCCGTATAAAATTCATGTAAAAGAGATTTTCTATTTTACAAAAATTCATCTATTTCTACAAAAGTTTTTTTGGAGAACACTCAGAAGCATGAAATAAAAATTCTCCAGGATTCGCAATTTTTTTCCTCGCTACCTCTCCTGATAAAGGTAGCCTCACACCTCGGGAAAATTTTCCGCCGGATTTCGGGCCCCGTGCATTTTCAATCTTCAAGAATCTCCCGGAGGAATTGATCAAGGTACTTCCGGGGAATTTATGTACGAAACTTACGGAGCAATTCATGAAGGAAACTTCGAGTAAGTTCCTGTATTCCAGAAGGATTCCCTGAAGGAATTTTTGTAGGAATTTCCAAATTAATTCCTGAAACAACTTCCAGAGAAAATCCTGGAACAGTATTCAAAGATATTCATAGAAAAATTTCCAAAGGAATTCATCTCGAAAGGATCCCTTAAAAAAAGGGAGGAATGCCTGAAAATTCAAGAAAGAATTACCGAAAGAATGTCTGAAGTAATTTCAAGCAGAATTCCTGAAGAAAATTCTGAAACGCACGAAAGAGTTTTTGGAAGAATTTCAAATGAAATTCTGCATAAGAAATAATTCTATTCGGTATTCCTCAATTATATTTTTCTGACAATTACTAGCGGATTTTGTGAACGGGTTTCAAGGGGAATTCCCAAACTACATACTTCCATCCACCGACCTAATTTAGGACACAAAATGTGAGGAAAACCTGAATGAACTTATGAATACATGACTTCCCTAACAAATCCCTAACAATCTAGACAACAGTACTGGATTAATTTAATTTAAAACTAAAATTACAAATATCACAAAATTCCCAAAAAACATTTTTTTCAATGCGCATTTTATTTTAATAAACAGACAGTTTCGTTTCTCCCTTCTGCTTGTTTATTCCGACCAGTCCCACCACCTGAGCGAATAAAAAAACACTTTGACAGCACTTAGGTTGGAACTGGTTCCAACCTAGGTTGGAACTTTTTAAAAACGAATTCGACATTAGACTGCCAAGAATAGGTATTTTCCCCTATTGAAGTGTTTTTTTTATCTACAGGGTCAGTTCAACACCAATGCCATCTTGGTGATATTGGTTGGACTCGAGGTGTCGACAGGGTATTGCTTGGTGCCGGGGTACCAGGACCCACAACCGGCAGAGATGGGGGAGGCGACGGAAAAAGGAGGTGTTTTCGACCAACAAAGTGTTTTCCACCAACAAATTGGCGTGGGTGTGCTCTCCCCCAGAGCTCTTCCGTGTTGGCGGACAAGTGTAGCAGTGGGACAACAGTTTTCCTTCGGGAAATAGCACACGCGATTTTAGTGTGAAAGAGTTAACAGGCTTTGAAAGAAAAACTTTATTGATGACTGTAACGTTACACTGTCGAGTATAAACTCAAAATAGAAATTGCCGCCCGAATCTGGTGACAGCATCAGTAGTGGTGACTGACGAGGTGTTGCACGACACAGCCTCGTTCATTCACTCGTGACGTATGGGTTGTGCATGATGACGTTTGGGGATTGCACTTTCTTCCACACTCCTCCTCAATCTCCAATTCGTCAGCTTACTATCTCCATGATCTTCAGCTCTCAGCGAACGATGCATCCGTGGAATATCGTTACGAACTTGCTCACACTTACAAACTTCCGACTTTCTCTTTGGTGGATCCTCCTTGGTGATGTTAGCGATAGAAATTGATTTCAGTCTTCCATCCCTTTCCAGCACAGGTCGATTCTGTTTCACATCGCTATACATTTTCGCTTCAACTTTCTTCACGAACAATTTCTTATCTGGGTTTTCTGTAGAACGAACAGTCATCGGCTCATTAACGGCATAGAAAGCGATTCCGACAACGTAATCCGACATCTTGTTAGGCATCATACCCCGTGTAGACCGGATAGGCAACTGTTTCTGCGGACTCGCTTCGACGTGCTCCTCCTGAACTACTATATCGTTGAACCCCTTTAATTCGTCACTTGAATTGGCGTCCGTAAATTCGTCGTCCGACGTCGCCAACTCCTCCTGTTTCTTAAAACATTTTCGACTTAGGCGCTTATTCTTCTGAATGTGCGAGATCTCAATCTGTGATGAGCCGTTATTCCACTCAATAAATGATGCGTCTCTGCTAACGGTGATAGTGTCCGTGGCCAGATCCAGGAACCGATAGCCTTTCTTGTCCTCAGCATATCCAACAAAAGTCAACTTTCTCGATTTGGGATCCAACTTTCGCCGATGTGCATCTGGTATGTGGACGTAAGCAACACTACCAAATACACGCAACCGATCCAGCGCCGGCTTCGTACCATACCATCTTTCGTACGGTGTTCCTTCGATCACACGAGACGGCAACCGGTTCTGCAAGAATGTTGCCGTACGAATGGCTTCGCCCCAGTACTTTTCTCCATCCCCGCATCTAGGAGCATGCATGAGGCCATCTCTTGGAGAGAACGATTTTTGCGCTCTGCTAATCCATTGGATTGAGGCGAATAAGCGGTGGTACACTGGGCAACAATGCCCTCTTTCGCATAAAAAGTTTTGTAAATCATTGTGTAGGTCTGAACATGTAATAGTAAGCTATGATTCTAGAATGCATCTAAGCAACACTTAATAAATAGAAAAGTCATTCTTGCCCCAACCGTACTTATGGACAGATGTTTTATTTGTATGCAGACCCAGAATTGACCAAGATTCAAACCTTACAATCTGGCGACGAGGTGAAAGGATAAGGTAGTTTTTTAAATAGGTATATATATTTCAATGTTGAGCATTTAAAATTAAGAAAAATGGTTTGTATGGAGCTTCTACCATTATGGTAGCGTTCGGATCTTGGATCCAAAGAATGGAGACTCTACCGGTTTGGTAGCGATCGAAATTGGAATTTAAACAACGGAGATTCTATCTTTGTGATAGCGGTCGGATTTTGGATCCACATGGAGTTTCTACTTTAGTAGCGAACGTATTTTTAGTATCTACCTGGAAGTAGAAGAAAAATCTGTTGTGTTGTAGCTATGGCAATGGTCATTATAATTAGTCGAATTTGTGTGATGCAATACAATTATGAACAACACTTAATGTATTAATTCATAACACAACTTACAGATGGAAATGGAAATGCGAGCTATTCCACCATTTTGCTGTGAACAAATTGAGCGTTCACGATTGGCTAGAGAGTGGAAGTCATGGAAATGTGGCCTCGAATGCTATTTTGAAGCACACGGTGTACAGGACCAGAAGATCATGAGAGCTAAACTGTTGTATCTTGGAGGTCCGCAGCTGCAACGAGTTTTGCTCATTTGCCCGACACAGAGAAGTTTCCGTTGGTTTCCTTGAAAAACATTGGTACGATCTTGCGGTGGAGAAATTGGATGATTTCTTCAAACCAGTACGACAAGACACGCTTGAGAGGCACCGCTTACGTGAAATGCGACAGAAAAAGGACGAACGGTTTGCACAATTTGTTTTGCGTTTAAGACAACAAGTTTCTGAATGTGGGTTTGATAAATATTCGACTGAAATTTCGAAGGTATTAATACTAAATTCTCAATGCATAATTTATATGTTCCTAGTAATTTTATTGCATTTTAAAGGTTTTAACTGAAATTACGCTAATTGACATCATTGCGCAAGGTTGCAAGTCTAATGAACTGCGTAGTCGTATTTTAAAGGAGGATCAAACACTATCACAGATAGAGGCTTTGGGTGCTATGATAGAGAGCGTGGAGGAACAAGTGAAGGGTTTGTCTAACGTTGAATCGCCAGGAGAAAGTGTTTATCGTATTGAAGGACAAATAGCTAGTGGATCAAGTATGGCTACAAGCAACAACCGTATTGTGACCGAAAACAATCAAATTCAGCGGAATGGAATGAAATGTTTCAGCTGTGGAAGGCATGGTCATTTTTCAAATTCTCCGCATTGCCCTGCGCGAAATCAAGAATGTAGGAATTGCAGGATGCGAGGTCATTTTGAGACAGTGTGTCGAAAAGACAAGAAACGTGTTCCGTCTTATCAAAAGGATCTCAAAATATCGAAGAAAGTGCGGCTTGTTGAATCTACTGAAACGAAATCTGAATTGCATACCGAAGCAACTGATTCGGATAAAACATATTACGCTTTTTACTCCGGAAATAAGTCGAATATTATCACGTGTTGCGTTGGTGGTGTGAACCAGGATATGCTAGTGGATTCAGGAGCCGATTGTAATTTGATTACACCAGAAGTTTGGAATAAGTTGAAAAACGCTGGCGTCAAGATTCATTCGTCCGTGAAGGGATGTGCTCGAAAACTCAAGGCATACGGAAACGAGAGATTGTTGGATGTAACAGGAACATTTGTTGCTGATATTTGCGTAGGTCGTAGAAGTGTTAAGGCTGAATTTTCGTTGTGAATGGTGGATAACAATGTTTGTTGGGAGACGAGACATCGAAGCAGTTGGGTATATTGAAAGTTGGAGTAGACGTCAATCAGGTCACAAAGGTCATGAAACCATTTTCGAAAATATCTGGAATACAAGTACAAATTTTCACTGATCCCGAAGTCAAACCCGTTTTTCAAACCGTTGAGGAGAATTCCAATACCGTTAGAAGCTGCTGTGAAAACAAAACTTGAACAGTTACTATCGAGGGACATTATAGAAGTCAAAACTGGACCAACGAGCTGGGTATCACCATTAGTAGTCGTGGGAAAAACGAATGGTGATGTTAGACTTTGTTTGGATTTGCGTCGAGTTAATGAAGCGGTATTAAGGGAACGCCATCCGATGCCTGTAGTAGATGAGTATTTGGCACGTTTAGGTCGAAAATGATACGAAGTAAATTAGATATTAGAGAAGCATTTTTGCAAGTGGAACTTGAAACGGAATCAAGAGATGTAACAACTTTCATAACAAGTCTTGGTCTGTTCAGATTCAAACGACTGCCATTTGGGTTGGTAACTGCTCCAGAAGCATTCCAACGTATTATGGATGAAATACTTACTGGCTGTGAAGGCACCTATTGGTATTTAGACGATGTTATCATTGAAGGTGCAACTGTAGAAGAGCATGATAGTCGTTTGAATGAGGTAGCCTAATTTACTTTTATATTGTTGTTTGAAATAAATGTTATTTAGCATAAATTAAATAATCCTATTTGGTATTATTTAGGTTCTCAATCGTTTTAAGCAACGTAATGTGGAATTGAACTGGGATAAATGCATGTTCAAAGTCAAAGAGCTAGACTTTCTTGGACATACCATCACGGCTGATGGTATTCAACCGTCTAAAGTTAAGACAGATGCTGTTCTTTCATTTCGCGAGCCAAAGAATGAAGCTGAAGTACGAAGTTTTCTGGGTCTCGCCAATTATATGAATAAATTTATTCGAAATTTAGCATCAATTGATGAACCGCTCCGAAAATTAACACACAAAAAGGCGTACCTTTTGAATGGACACCACGACATACGGAATCATTTGAAGAAATTAAGAAAGCTATGAGTGAAGCAGGACGATTGGGATATTATGATGTGAGCCATCGAACAGCTGTTACAGCAGACGCCAGTCCGGTGGGTCTAGGTGCTATACTTATTATAAGTTATGCTTCGAAATCCTTGACCGATACAGAATCGCGCTACTGCCAAACGGAAAAAGAAGCGCTTGCTCTAGTCTGGGCTGTTGAAAGGTTTCAAGTATATTTATTGGGAAGGTCTTTCGATTTAATTACAGATTGCAAAGCACTGCAATTCCTGTTTACTCCTAGATCAAAACCATGTGCTAGAATAGAAAGATGGGTGCTGCGGTTACAAGCTTTTGAATATAATATTGTTCATATTTCTGGTGAAAACAACGTAGCTGATGCACTGTCTAGACTAGCGGTTCTAGATCCCAAGCCTTTTGATAGCAGCGAAGAAATGATAATCCGAGAAATAGTAGAAGCTGCAGCAAATTCAATTGCATTGAGTTGGGAAGAAATAAAAGCGGCATCTACTGCGGATGAAGAGATTCAAAATGTACTGAGAATGATAAGAATAAATGGATTTGAAGAACTGCCTTTAGCATACAAAGTCATTGCAAAGGAATTATGTCAAGTCGGAGAAGTTTTGCTCCGTACAGATCGATTGATAATCCCTCAGAAGCTTCGAAAAAGAGTACTGGAAATAGCTCATGATGGTCATCCTGGTAGCAGAATGATGAAGACCCATTTGCGTACGAATGTTTGGTGGCCAAAACTAGATCAAGATGTTGAAAAATTCGTGAAGGATTGCAGAGGTTGCTGTTTGGTGTCTGCCCTGACGCACCTGAACCAATGGTAAGGAAAGAAATGCCGTCAGGTCCATGGGAAGATGTCGCGATAGATTTTCTTGGGCCGTTACCAGATGGTCAGTATTTATTTGTAGAAGTTGACTATTATAGTCGATATATTGAAGTGAAGGAAATGTCGACTATAACTGCCACAGATGTAATTGAAGAACTTTGCGTTATCTTCGGTCGTTACGGAATTCCTATTTCAATTAGAGCAGACAATGGACCGCAACTGCGGGAAACGTGTAATGAGTTAAAAAGTTTTGCATCGAGAATGGTATCGAATTGGTCAATACGATACCGTATTGGCCTCGACAAAACGGAGAAGTAGAGCGACAAAACAGAACAATATTGAAGAGGCTTCGGATCGCACAGGAATTGGGTAAGAGCTGGAGGAAGGAGTTGAGTCATTATTTACTAGTGTATCATTCCACAAATCATCCCACAACTGGAAAATCACCGTCAGAATTAATGTTTGGAAGACGTATTCGAAGTAAATTACCACAAGTACCCATGTATCAGTTAAAAGATGAGGAAGTTAGAGATATGGATCGTTTGCAAAAAGAAAAAGGAAAAGCGTATAGTGACAGAAAACGAAAAGCTAATCACAGCAAGATTGATGTTGGAGATAAAGTATTGATGAAAAGGATGAAGAAACAAAATAAATTGGATACTGATTACATTAACGAAGAGTTTCTGGTGACAAGAAAAAATGGAGCGGATTGCACGCTGCAATCAATTAAAACTGGGAAGGAATATCGACGAAATGTGGCCCATCTTAAGGGAATAGGAAATGAGGATGAGAATGAAAAAGGATTGGTGTTACAAGATGTTGAAGAAGAAGATTCTAGCAAAAGAATACGTAAAGAGCCACAGCATTTCAAGGATTATGTACCGTATTAACAATTGTTAGTTTGCTTTAAAATATAATATGTTGAACGTTCGATTCTTTTTAATAAAAATAAGGGGAGATTGTAGGTCTGAACATGTAATAGTAAGCTATGATTCTAGAATGCATCTAAGCAACACTTAATAAATAGAAAAGTCATTCTTGCCCCAACCGTACTTATGGACAGATGTTTTATTTGTATGCAGACCCAGAATTGACCAAGATTCAAACCTTACACATTGTTTATATACTCACCGCCACCGTCCGATCGGATAATCTTTGGTTTTCTTCCAAAGTGGTTTTGGCAGAAGTAGACAAAATCCTTCACTTTGTCTTTGGCCTGCGACTTTTCTTTCAGCAGATAGATGATAGTGAACCGACTATAGTCGTCGATCAGGCTCAGAAAATACCGATTTCCACTCGGCGTGACACTGCTGAAAGGCCCACACAAGTCAGTGTGTATGAGATCCAAAATTTGCTTCGTTTTCTGTCCACTACACTTGGAAACGGCTTCCGAGCCATTTTCCCTTCGAGGCAAGTTTCGCATACTTCCTCTCTTCCACAGTCCGTTACAACAATACCACTTCCGAGTTTGTCTGTAATCACTTTGTTCACTGCGTCTAGGTCCCGGTGGCCAAAACGCCGGTGCCACAAGTGTCGGCACATTTGTGTGTGGCAGTCCCCGACTGACTGCATCGCTCGTTCCACCACTTTCAACCCGTATAATGCTCCGGAACGTACACCCACGGCGACGACGCTACCCGAACTGTTCACAATATCACAACCGTCATTCGCGAACCGCACTATAAATCCTTTACTTGCCATTTTGCCGACAGACAACAGACTGCCATCCAACTCAGGTACAAACAGTACATCAGTGATTCGGATTTCAACTTGCTTTCCATCACTATCAACGCCCATGAGTACACCTTCACCATTTCCGGCCGTTTTTGTTTTGTTTCCGTTAGCTAACACGACATCTGCTCCAGCGCATTCCACCAGCGAGGTGAAGAAACTTTTGTCACTGGTCATATGACAGGACGCACCACTGTCTAGAATCCACGCATTTTGCGCAGCATGTCCCGCGACAAAACATAACGGTTCACTCGACCTTTGCACCTGTTTTGCTTTCTGCGGGGGCCGCTTACCCACCGACTCCGACTCACTGTCACTCTGTTGTGTGGCCAGAAATTTGCGGCAGAATTTCTTAATGTGTCCCGGTTTCTGGCAATAAAAACACACTTTTCCATTATCACGTTTTGTGTTCGATTTCATAGCCTTTTCCACTACTGCTCCATCGACCGACCGATCAACGCGACGCTGGTACGTATCCAGCAACTTTGATTTAACCAGTTCAAGCGTAATGTCCACGTCCGCGCGACTTTCCAATGCCATCACAAGGCTGTCAAAACTATCCGGCAAGCTTCTCAGGATCATTGCTACCTTCAGCGTATCATCGAGCTTCTGACCCACATTCTCCAGGCGCTCAAAAGCTCATCCAACACAACGAGATGTTTTTCCATATCTCCACCTTCAATGAGATTTAACGAACATAACCTCTTCAAAAGAGACACTCGCGACGTCATATTCGGCTTTTCGTGGTATCGCTTTAACGACTCCCACTTCTTTCGCACTTTCCTTGTTCCTGATGATGCTGTACTGCGACTCTTCTAAACATAATCCAATCGTCGCCATAGCACGCTGATCATCACGATTCCAGTCATCATCATCAACGTCTTCCGGCTGCTCTTCACAGACCACTCGCCACAGTTCTTCACGAATCAACAACATACGCATTCGAAAGCTCCACGACTGCCAATTGTCGTTATTGAGTCGCACGAACGAGAGCTTCGAGATGTCAGCCATTTTACTTTCCCTTACCGCACTGTACCAAAGTCGCCAAGCACCAACCGAAACGCGCAACCGTGCTACAAAAAATCTTCCGACGAAAAACACTACCACTTTAGAAAAAGTATCACTTTTCTAAACTTCCACTGGAGCCCATAACCTGTTGGCGGACAAGTGTAGCAGTGGGACAACAGTTTTCCTTCGGGAAATAGCACACGCGATTTTAGTGTGAAAGAGTTAACAGGCTTTGAAAGAAAAACTTTATTGATGACTGTAACGTTACACTGTCGAGTATAAACTCAAAATAGAAATTGCCGCCCGAATCTGGTGACAGCATCAGTAGTGGTGACTGACGAGGTGTTGCACGACACAGCCTCGTTCATTCACTCGTGACGTATGGGTTGTGCATGATGACGTTTGGGGATTGCACTTTCTTCCACATTCCGGAGGCTTCTTCCGGAGGTTCCTCGCCATGGGTTGTAAGAGTTGCTATGGTGGCAGAACGGGAAGGACCGGAGCGTTATCATCTCTGCGTCGGAGCCGCATCTTCTCCTATGGAGCACATCATATCGGTCGGCTGTTAGATCCGCTCCTAGAGGAGGGAAAAAATGGTCTTCGTCCGCAACGGCGGCACTTGAACTTTGCGCTTGGACTTGCATCCCTCGTCGTCCGTTGGGGAATGAAAATGCGTCCCAAGAACGCCGACTGCTCTTCGCTTGCATCGCTCGGTGTCCATCGACGAGATTACTTGCTCCTGGCTGGCAGGGTCAGCATCCGAGCGCCGGAGGTTGTCCGCCAGTTCCGATAGGGGTGTAGCGTCCGCACTGGCGGGGCCCCGGATACTCAACTGCAGCTTGATCGTTGTTTGTGTTGGGTGATGGAGGTGGGGTAGTATTTTCGGAAAGGGTAGCAGGTGTTCTTATATGAAGTTCGGTGGGTGGTGTGCCGTTGTTAGTAATTTGAGTAACGGGTGCTGCTACTCTTACGTGAGGGCCAGTTTGCATATTTCTATTGCTTAAATAATTATTGGGATCTGGATTGAATAGGATAATAGAAAGTGTCTTGTTGGATTGACAAAAGAAATCATGAAAACGAAACTGGGCCGGTAAATCACTTACTTGTTCGTGGAAACCGCACCTCGCTTCGTTCTAGGCTTGCCGGTGTTGACATCGCTGCTGTCCCCTGAATCCCTGGTTGAACGGTCTCGCTTCGGTGTTTGTTGCTTTGATGTGTCCATATTGTCGGAGTCATCGCTAAAGATGTTATAAGTAATATTGATTGGTATGGTGGTTGGCTTGTTCTTGGCGATCTCCTGGTTGCTTGGCTTTCTCTTGATGGTTTCTTGATCATTTTGTTTTAGCATAGCCCTCAACTTTTCAATCACCTTGTCTTTTACTTCCAAGCTTTCCTGCATTCTGTTGATTGTTTCGGTGAGATCAACTCCTCGATTGTACCGCTTTTTTGTACTGTACCGCTCATAAAAAAATCTACTCTTCCGCTCACTTTTGGTCGCAACGAAGAATACGCGCCAGATAGTCGCCTAAGAAAAACATACCTCCAGAAAAAAAGCTACTTCGATATTTTTTAAAATTTGGTCGCCATGTGATGCATTCCGGCGGTGAATGCTGGGATAGCACGAGCTATTTGTACTGCGTAGAAATTTTCCACATCTGTGAGAGCCTTGGAAAATGATCACAAAAGTGTTGTCATTTTATTGCAAGGTACAATACTGTTTCCATCCGCTTATTGACACTTCCAGACTGCTTTGTTTGTTGGCGAAGTTCGGCAATTGTTATTTGTAGTTCGTTCATCTCCTGATCTTTGCTAGCGGTGGTGGCATTTGCATAGGAACCCGATTGATTGGCGCCAGAACGATCTTCGAACACCTTACGGGCTTGCCCATATGAGATCCCTCGATCGACACGGATTCGTTGTACCTCAACTTCCATAAGGTAAACTGGGTATCTTCGGCTAGGGGTTGGATGGTCAAGGTTCTTGCAATGTTTGCAAAACTGTTTGTCTCGGCAGTTTGGACGATTACTGGGTGCGTTTGTGGCTTCTTCGGTGACCATCGCTGGATTCCGCATACTTCCTCGACATTGGGGCACCTCTTGCTGGTATGCCCGAAGTTCCAGCAACGGAAGCATCTCATCGGGTTAGGATAATAGTTGCGGGTAGGGCAACGGGACCAACCAAACTGAATATGTTCCGGAATGACTGTCCCTGCGATGGTAAGTACAATGGCGGGGATATTAATCAGCTTACCTTCCAGCGTTCTACGCTTTATTCGGTGAATCTCCTTCACTCCCTGATCCTTGAGTTCGTTCAGAAGATGATCGTCCTAAATGTCCACAGCGTCGAAACAAGAGACCACACACTTAACAATGTTGAGGTGTGGGTGCTCAACAACAGAGATTGGGGTGCCGTCACTGAGTTTGTCCATTTTCAGAAGCTTTTTGTACTGTTTTGCATTGCGTAGCTTTAACATGTAGCCTTGGCCGCGATTTTCCTTGTTGGCTCCCTCGATCGCTCCTCCGAGGAACAATTCTACTGACCGGCGGAGCAGGAACGGGTTTGCAGGCCCGGATAAGTTTGCTGGGTCCATAAACCACGGGACTCTTCGACCCGTGAACTCGCCATCCAACCGATTGGAAATTTTGCCATTACTGGGGTTCCCTAGGCTGACGGAGTGACCCGTGACCAACTCCATTATACCGCGCATGCGTCGCCAACCGGCACGGGCGGATTCGATACACGCGAGACGAAAAACGCACTACGAATATGCATATGTAAACCGACGACACGGGGCCCTCCTTAGCCATGCGGTAAGACGCGCGACTACAAAGCAAGACCATGCTGAGGGTGGCTGGGTTCGATTCCCGGTGCCGGTCTAGACAATTTTCGGATTGGAAATTGTCTCGACTTCCCTGGGCATGAAAGTATCATCGTGTTAGCCTCATGATACACGAATGCAAAAATGGTAACTTGGCTTAATAGCTGTGGAAGTGCTTAATGAGCACTAAGTTAGGCGGAGACGAGCCAGCCTCGGGCTGCAAGTCTCCTTAATAAAGAAACAAAAAAAAAAGCACTAAGTTGTGAGGCGGCTCTGTCCCCAATGTGGGGATGAAATGCCAATAAGAAGAAAAGAAACCGACGACACCAAAGACACCAATACGCTCTGATATGATGGACCACGCCGGCGGAAAAGAGCACGCTGCTTTAGTAGAACACTATCGAAATACCGCACGCAGTGGGGGAAAGTTCGCTGCCACTATTCAGAGTCCACGCACTACCTCATTTGCTGTTTGTATTCGTTCACAGTTCACCGCAATGACCGTTTCACTCGCTGAATAGACACGCCACTGACCAGCCGAATCAATTGGCTATCCGCCGAATGTGAGAAAAAATTAAACAACGGGACAACAACGCACGTTGAAAAGTTGTTCGAGAGGACTAAACAAGCGTCCGTACCAGACCGATGCTCGATGTAAACTGATTTTCAAAATTGAATATAGCCCACTAAAAAACACTAAATCGACCTAAGTCACCTCGAAATTTTAACCGAATTAGATGAAAATTTGACAGGAGGCTTATTTTAGCATAAGAATTGTGATTCTAGGTCGACCGGTTGAATTTTTGGTACTTTTTGAAAACATGAAGAGGTCTACTGGTGTATGTTATCCCGATTTTTATATTACACTAGCAGACCCGACGAACTTCGTTTCGCCTAAAATTCATTTATTCTCTGCTTAGTTTTCGAGTTATGCAGAAATTTCTGTTTGATTTTTTATGCGAGCCCCCCTTTCCAAAGGATGGAAGGGTCTCGAACCAACTTAAGGACATTCCCCGGCCCAAACACCTCTGCATACAAATTTTCACGCTGATCGGTTCAATAGTTTCGGAGTCTAAAAGGTTCTGACAGACAGAAATTCATTTTTATGTATATATATTTTCAATAAGCAGTTAATCCATGAGTTAACCCCTTAGATTTTCGAATTTCTTACCCCACAAACCAAACATTATTTGGCCGAAATATTTTTGTAACGTTTTGGAGGCATTTAAAATTTCATTTCCCAGTCCATGCTGGAGGAAGCGCTCTTAAATGCTTCTCAAGCTTTTTTTGATGTTTTCACCAATATAAAGCAGAATACCGAACCATTTCAACGTACAGATGCAAAATTAACAAAACTTTGCTCAGTTCGTTTCTGCTTTAAGCGGTTAATATTTTACTCATCGATAAGTGCAAATTAATCTATGTCGGCGAGCTTCCTTCGTCCAAGCCCTAACATCGATTAACTTTGATTATGTGGTCTGCCACGGAAGGTATGGGAGGGAAGACACTGCTGATCTGATCGCCATTCCCGATCCCAAGATTATTGGGGGCTCCATCCGACACGTTGAAATTGGAAACACTGATTTAACATTAACACTACATAGTTCATACATTTATTCCACACATATTTACAGTCAAGTTAGTTAAAAGCTATACAAATATTAAAGGATACATGGGCCTTTCCTGACCACATGTTCCACGATCTGTGTCATACTAATTGGCTAGAACAAAAAACTCCAAATTATTCATCTCCTCTGTTATGCACATTGAGGTTGGGCGATAATGAGTGATAATGAGATCTGCTTTTTACAATCCACCATCAGAGTCGTAGCTAGGGCGGGTCGATAATGCTGCTCCCGAACATACTCACCCACCCTGAAATGGCTTGCATTTCTGAACACATAAAGTAAATTGTTTCCAGCATGTGAAACTACTACATTTTAAACAACGGTAGGGCTCACCAACATTCGGACAGTTTTGTCGAAGCTACGATTCACCTTCCTTTCTTGCTTCAACATTTCCTAGAAATATATGCGGCTTGTGGTTTTGAATCCGGTGAATCCATATGTGAATCATCTCCTGAACCGTGCAGCCAACGTCCATGCTGACTGATCGTAATTCATTGAGAAACGCCAACCGATTGTGTTGATCCCTTGATCATTGTAAACACAGTGGTCGTGTGAAACGTCTCTGTTGTAAAGACGAATGATGTTCCAACCAACGTCTCGTTCCACCTTGGAATTAAAAGCTGAGTAAAACGCCAAATCAACCCTGTTGACTTTGTTTATCCCCAGCAAAACTCATGGAAAATCGACAACATGAGAACCGTTTTCTCGTTGTCCTGCAGTATAACAGAAATTGGTTTCTGCTCCCAAGAATTTTCACATGAAACGCTACCATTAAGTTGGTTTGCTGTTACCCCAATGATAACAGCATCCACAAACTCCCTATGAGTTCATCTGAATCCACTTAGTAGTGGTAACTATCATCGTAATTGTATTACCTGCTTCTCACAGTGAGCCTCCCAGCTGATGAGCCGAAGTGAAGTCTAATAATATAGCATCGTGTGTGAAATATTCAGCATTGCGTTCCACATCTACTTGTCCACATCAAAACGTCCTATGTGTGGAGTTAGGTTTTCTACTGTACAACGCGTGAATTCGTAGATATCGCACATATCTGTACACCATCGATCGCATGTGGAGTAATACATTCGCAATTAGAGAATATACCAAATACGATGCTCGGGTGGTAGTCGCGCAGTCCGTCCTCAAATGCGCGAAGCTATGAACAGCTGATACATGCGTCCATTACGAAAAGTGTTCCGACGATGATGTGAGATGCAGATCAAATTTTATCGTTCACTTGCCTTCGTTTCCTCGATCGTGTGTGTTGTAGTGCAAACGGGGTAGTTTTGAATGTTGAGAACATCTTCCAAATTACAACGGTGTGTAGATCGAAACTACCAAATCTGATCCAGACGAAGTGATGAACAAGAAATTCCTGATGACGTCACATCATTTGTGTTGATCTTTCGCCCGTGTTGTATTGGTGATTCAGCAGATAAACCGAAAAGTGCAGAGTGATTTAGAATGAGGAGTATCCATCGGTCCTTGCTTCGCAGGACATATACCATCTAAATTTACCTGGAAGACTAGTAGGTTGATATAGTCTTTTCGAGTTACAACACCTTCAATCGTTGGATAATCCTTATTTGCTGACGTCCTTAAAAGTTTATAGTTTTGCTCCTACTTATTGACCTTTGTGCGGCTGCTCGGATCGTCTCCATTTTGAAATATTGTCAATCAATCCTTCATGCTTTCGATGTTCCTTTCCTTCCTTCCGGGCGATCCGGTTCGGTGGACCAAATGTTTGGGAACTGGTCCTTTTCTCCTTCCGATGTGGACTGTATTTACGTGGTTGGGTGATAATTCCTGGTAGCTGAGGTGGACTCCTATTTTGGGTGGACTTGGACGCCGTCGATATTTATATCCTTGGGTGTTTCGGTGGGATTTACTCCAGGTATTGTCCACAACACAACATCTGAGCCGATGATGGAAGGATACACAACTTCTCAATGGGTCTATCCAAAGTTCCTGTTGCTGTCCTTACTGTAGCAACTCTTACCACACCGTCCTGTCCCGGATGTACCTTTACTATTCTTCCCATTTTCCACCTGATTGCTGGCACGTTATCTTCACGAATGACGATTAGTTGGCCTATTGATATTGGGACTGCTGGACGCCAACGCTTCGTTCTGCCTTGTAATTGTGACAAGTACTCTCGCCGCCATCTTTTCCAGAACTCCTGCAATTTTTTTTGTGTCACCTGAATCTGGGAAAGCCTATTTATTGGAACTGATGAAAAATCCCGGTCTGGTAGTTGATGCAACGAGGCTCCAATCAGGAAATGTCCTGGGGTTAAAGGTTCCAAATCGTTCGGGTCGTCTGACATTGCAGTCAAAGGTCTCGAATTTATACAAGCTTTGACTTCTACTAAAATTGTGTTCATGCCTTCAAATGTCAGCACTTGCTCTCCAAGAGCTCAACTAAATTGAGTTTCGCAGATATCACTGCTGACTTCCGAAGTGTGGAGCACTCGGAAGATTGAAGTGCCACTGAATTTCGTCCTTGGTGCATTCCCTAGCTACCGCCTCGTGATGTTCTCTGCTTTTTAGTAGCACAAACAATTGCTTCATCTGATTACTGGCACCGACAAAGTTGGTTCCATTATCCGAATACATATCAGTAACCTTTCCTCGTCTACCAATGAACCTGCGTAATGCTTGAATGAATCTTTCGGTTGACAGATCCGTTACCAACTCGAGATGCACCGCCTTGGTACACATACAGATAAATACTGCCACATACGCCTTCACAGCAGCTCTACGCGGTGTCAGCCGAACGTATACTGGACCGAAATAATCCACACCGGTGTTGGAGAATGGTCTTGGTACAGTTACACGAGCCGCTGGAAGTTCTCCCATGAACTGTTCAACTGTCTTCGGTTTTACTCGGAAGCATCGGATACATTGGTGCACTACTTCTCTTGCCACACTGCGGCCGCCTAGTGGCCAATATTGTAATCTTATTGCACCCAGTAGCAGCTATGGTCCTGCATGAAGTAATTTATGATGATAGTGTTCCAAAAGCCTTTTGGTGAACGGATGCCTTGCTGGTAGGACAATCGGATGCTTGGTACCTTCACGTTCTGATGAATGTTCTAATCGACCTCCAACACGAATAAGTTTGTCCTGTGACAGCCTAGGATGAAACCAGCGTAATGGCGAACTTCTGGCTACCGTACCGCCTGCCGAAAGTACCTTCCACTCCCCATTGAACACGATTTGTTGCATACGACGAATGACCACATATTCAGCTTCCCGTAGTTCTGATACTTGGAGCACACCGTATCGTCGCTTGGTAGGTTAAACTTTCCTCAAGATATCCATAAATCGTAGCCAGTAAGCAGTACATCTCACCAGATCCGTGAAATTTGAGAATTTCTCTACGTACCAACTACTGAAGTCTTCCTGTTGATTTGTGCAGTGAGCTGTCGTTCGACGACCTTCTTTGGCCACTTCTTCTGATATTAGCGAGTTGCCTTGAATTGGCCAGGTATCTTTATCAGTCCAGAGCCAAGGCGGACCTTTCCACCAGAGGCTGCACCCTTTAAGTTGGTCCGGTTTAACCCCACGGGAAATTAAGTCAGCAGGGTTCAGATTTCCGGAAACGTGACGCCAGATTCGCTTCTCCGACAATCCTTGAATTTTTGCCACGCGGTTGGCCACAAAGGTTGTCCATGTTGATGGGACAGCTTTTATCCACTGCAAGACACAAGTTGAATCTGTCCAGAAAAACACTTCCACATCCATCTTAATCGCTTCCAGGATCCTTTCTGAAAGCTGCGCTGCCAATAATGCTCCGCATAGTTCCAACCTTGGAATGGATTGGCACTTTAATGGTGCCACCTTGGATTTTGACGTCAGTAACACCACCTTAACATTTCCAGACGAACTCACGCTTCTTGTGTAAGCACAAGCACCGTATGCTTGCACTGATGCATCACAAAATATATGCAGCTCTACATTTGCTGCTTTTGGCTGGATCACACAGCGATCGATAACCAGTTTGTTCAGTTGTGGCAGCTGTACTTGGAAATTACGCCACTCGGTATCCACAACAGATGGTAATGGCTGGTCCCAATCTAATTTTCTTCCTTTCTCGTCTTCCAAGCACCATAACAGCTGCATAAATACCTTTGCTGATGTGATTACTGGTCCTATCAGACCTAACGGATCGAATAGTGTCGCAATGACTGACAGAACTCTTCGCTTTGACAAAATCTCGGTTCTGCTTGTCTCGGGAATCTTGAAACGGAATTTCAGGACATCTGCTCCTGGATGCCATACTAGCCCTAGAGTTCTTACAGCTGGGTCAGGATCTAGCTCTACTCCTTCCACCTTCACTATCGCTAAGTCTGCCTCTGGTATGCCCCGCAACACCAATGGGCAGTTTGACGGAATCGAACGGAATCCACCTCTCTGTGTCATTTCGTCCAATTGGATTTACATATCTAATGCTTCCTCTGGGTTATCCGCGCCACTTAGAACGTCGTCCATATAATCATCTTCCGTTGCCGCTTTGGCCGCCATCGGGTAGCATGCTTGCTCGTCCATCGCTAGTTGCTTCAATGTCCTAGTAGCAAGGAATGGGGCCGGTTTTGTACCATACGTCACCGTAGTAAGCTCGTATGTACTAATGATCTCACTAGGATCCGTTCGCCACAGAATACTTTGTAGTGGGGTGTCCTCCTTGCTAATTCGAATTTGTCGAAACATTTTTTCAACATCCGAAACCACCATGATTTGCCTTGTTTTGCTCCGCAGGATAATTGACCGAAAATCATCCTGAATAACCGGTCCCACCAGCAGCGTATCGTTGAGCGACGTGTTATATAGTTTTACACAACGCATCAAATACTACCCGGATCTTGGTTGTGGTGCTTTCCTCCTTTACTACAGGATGATGAGGTAAGTAACAACGAATCCCTCCATTGATTACCAGCTGCGCTTCCACCTTGCTCCTGTGACTTAACTTTGGGTAGTCTGCCATAAACTTTCGATATTGGCTACGCAGTTCTGGTTCTTATAGCAGTCTACGTTCCCGACTTTGAAAAAGCCGGAAGGCAATATCTCTTGATTCACCCAACCTTTCAAGTGCAGCTTTATCTTTGGGAAGGGACACAGTATATCGCCCATCACAGTCCCTTCGAACTGATTGTATATACTGATCTTCGCAACGTGTTTCCTCCGGGGAATAATTATTTGGTGCATCCACTTCCTCACATGACCAGAATCGAGTCAGTAACTCCTCTAGACTGACTGCCATATTGCAGGATATGCGGTGGTTACTGTGCAACCCATTTACACATCCGGATACCACCCATCCGAACACTGACTCCGTGAGCGTAGCAAAACCTTCTCCAAGACTAACCTCGTTTCCGTTATTGAAGAAAGTGAAGAAGTGTTGTATTCCTAACACCAGGTCGACAGTCTTAGATGTAAAAAAGGCTGGATCTGCCAATTCTACGCCGGCTGGAACTTCCCATCCAGCCATGTCCACATTGGCTATTGGAAGATTTGCTGTCACCTTTGGTAATAATAGAAATTCCATCTTTCGCGAGAACCCTGTTACTCGCGATTTTAAGGTGGCTGTGACCTTGTGCTTCACTTTCATGTTAGCTTGCCCGATTCCGTAAACCTCGATATCTGACCGCTGTCGTTGGACTTTTAACTGCTGAGAAAAACGGTCAGTCATAAAATTGCATTCTTATCCGGAATCTAACAATGCTCTAGCTGGGACACGGACTCCATCTTCATCTTCGACAATAACTATGGCCGTTGCAAGAAGTACCGACGACGTACGATTTCCAGAAACATTCGACGACACCTGCGTTGGCGTTCCACGGGGAGATCTTCCTCTTTCTGATTGAGAACTAGTGCCCACTGCAGAAGTTCGAGCGCTCGGTGATCCGTTTTCATATCCATTTGAAGATGGTCGGAAGCAAACCAATGTGTGGTGTTTGCCTTTGCAGTTCCGGCATAAGAATCGAGAAGGGCATTCCAGCGCTCGATGTCCACGTTTGAAGCAGTTGCGGCAAAGTGCTTGGCTTCGTAACAATCTGTCACGATCGGAAACGGACATGTCTTGGAAGGTTGGACACTGGTAAAGAAGATGGTCCTCTCGACATGCAGCACAATTTGCACCTGAACTGTGAACGATACTGTAACTTGAACGAGGATTGGGAGATCTCTTCTTGGCTTGGGAATATTCCACCTTGGAATCGGAGAGCTTGGATGGTAGGGATGCTAAAATTTCAACCCTGCGCTGCAGGAAGTCAGTCAGGTCTTGCATAGTATCGTGCTCCTTGGTAGACGAGAATTCCTCCCAGCTTCTCCGTGTCGCTGGAATTAGGCCCAAAGCAGCAGACCCTTGTAATCGGCGGGCTGAACTAGCTGGTCCAATGTTTGAGTACTTCTCTCATATCCCTCCGGCTGGTACTGCAAATCGACTGCTGACTCTCTAGTCAGCTTTGGGAGTTTGAAAAGTGCCTGGATTTGGCGCCGCTTCAGCTGCTTGCTATCGTTGTAACGCTTCATCAATGTATCCCAGGCGATTTGATAGTTTGCTCTTGTAATAACCAACGGATCCACAAGGGCCTTGGCCTCGCCTGCCAAGCACCCCTTAAGGTAGTGAAACTTTTCTACCTCCGGTAATTCCACATTTCTGTGTTTGAGCGTTATATACAGATCACGCAAACTCAGCCAATCATCGATGTTGCCTTCGAAGGTCTGCAACATTATTCGCGGCAGTCGCACATGCTCTCCAATTGGTCGGTGCGACGTGTCCAAGCTTCGGGTCGATTGGTTGAGAACTGCTGGTTCCTCAAACTCCTTGACCTTGTCCAACAGCAAAGACTTCAAGTCATAATACTTGCTGCCGAACGCCGACCGCTGCTTGAAACAGTCGTCCTCTTTTTCGTCGTAGTCATCGTGAGTCTCGATTTCTAGGATCATCTCGTTTACCTTCTCCCATAACTCATCTAGTTTCTCCAGACGAACCGTTACCTGACTAGCACTTGTCACTTCACTTAAATTCTCCGCAAACCCACAAATGTCCTGGAACATGTTAAGCAGTGACCGCAGGGTTGTCTTCAGGGTCTTCATTGCTGGAGCCTTCTTGGAAGAGGATGCCGTCGGAGCCATCTTCACAGTTGCACTTTGACAGAGGGTACAAAGAACTTTGGTGTAATATTCTGCAGAATCCTAGCCTCGGCTAGACATACACTGTAGAGCAATTCTTATATTTACCTGAAAAAACAGGATTTTCCACCTTCTCTACAGGTACGTTTTCCGCAGATTTAAATTGGATGTCAAATGCTCTATACTCGATAGGTATCTCAGATCGTCCAAACACAGCGCAAGAAAGAGGATTTAAATATGTAATTTCCGTGGTGTCCAACTTCGGCAAGGCATATACTGTTCAACTAACCTGTGAACACAGTATCTGCAACAAATGATCCAATACAACAGTGTGCCGGAATATCACGGTTCACAAACTGTTCATCCGCAATAGTGAAAGACAATAATCGATTAAATCGTATTGATTGACCCCTCGATTATGCTCCACGAAAATCAGTTGGTTTACCACATCCACGGCAGCGAGAGAATATCATTCATGAAATAATCTGTTTATCCTTGCCCCGGCAAGACATATACGAATTAGTGTATAATACTCAGTAGCACTAACCTGTGGAAACAAGAAGTTCGCCAACACCAATATCTCTCCCAATCGCACCTATGCGCGTGTGTAGTGCCGTCCATCGGTTTGTTATGTTTGCGCTCTCCACAGTTCAGCTTTCATCCAGCAGTGTAGTTGTTCGTCGCGGTTACGATCGTTCGGTTCCATTGTGTGTTTGACGTGTCGATTGAGGCTCGATGATTTTACGGTGTTGTCGAAATAGAAATTGGTGTAGAAAACCGAAAGAAAGTCCAGCCACGGCAGGACATATACAGTTCTTATGCGTATTTACCTGGACAAACCAGGATTGTTTCCTGATTTCCGTTCCTTCCCTTGGTGATTATACCACAAAATGTGTGTTGATGATGGCAGTTGAATAAACAGTTGGGTGTAGATTCGTTTCGGTGGTACAGTGTATTATTTTGACGCTCGGCTTCCACGGTGATCGCCGTCTCGTAGATCGATAGTGTTGTGATGGAAAGAACAATGATGTAGTGGTCGAAATAGTCCAGCAACGGCAGGACATATACTGTCCGTATGTTTATTTACCTGGGCAAACAGGCAGAAACCCTCGGTGATGACGTCGGAAACAAACTCCAATTGGATGGCGGCTGGTAGGAATTCTAATTGGAAAGGCTTGGCAGTCAGCTGTTGAGCATATTGGTGATTCTTCTTCACAGAAACGGTGAGTGCACTTCTTATGATGGCGATAATTTCAATGGTGAGTTTAGTTCCCTCCCGTAATGCACTGTGCAATGGCGGTTTGGCACTAAATCCTTCTTTGATCCGGTTCGAAGGACCAAATGTCGGCGAGCTTCCTTCGTCCAAGCCCCAACATCGATTAACTTTGATTATGTGGTCTGCCACGGAAGGTATGGGAGGGAAGACACTGCTGATCTGATCGCCATTCCCGATCCCAAGATTATTGGGGGCTCCATCCGACACGTTGAAATTGGAAACACTGATTTAACATTAACACTACATAGTTCATACATTTATTCCACACATATTTACAGTCAAGTTAGTTAAAAGCTATACAAATATTAAAGGATACATGGGCCTTTCCTGACCACATGTTCCACGATCTGTGTCATACTAATTGGCTAGAACAAAAAACTCCAAATTATTCATCTCCTCTGTTATGCACATTGAGGTTGGGCGATAATGAGTGATAATGAGATCTGCTTTTTACAATCCACCATCAGAGTCGTAGCTAGGGCGGGTCGATAATGCTGCTCCCGAACAATCTATGATCATAATTTTATAGATTTGTAGGTACATAGTGCTTTTAACATAAAAATTCAACTGCTGATTATTAAAGTGGGGAAACTTCTTTAAAATTCATTGGATATATTTGATTTTTTAAAAGTACAAAAAATATTATAGATAAACAATTCAATTTATTGGAACATTACAATCAAAAACAATAAATTGACCATAGATTATATTATAGATGAAATGATAGAAAAACATTAGAATGTATTGTTATGAACCATTTATTAAATTGTAAATGACGTTTTCACATTAGAATGTACGGGTTGTTCAGTATCGTAACTATACAAAATCTGGGATTTTTGCAAACACTTTTTTGTGATACAGTAGAGTGTATTGTAAATATATTGTTGAAATATTTGAAGAAAACATTTCAAATTACATCAGATTTAATTGTATTTTTATAGTAAAAGAATACTATATTACTATATTGGATTTTCTAATTATAACGGCTTTACCGTTCAACAATTAAATGCAAAAGAAAAATAATGCATATTTGGCGCAATGTTGACGTTGACGTCAACCAGAGGCTGCAATGATGATTGAACGGAGTTTGCGTTGAACAATGAAGTAAACATAACACCGTTTATCGTTGATTAACCTTACAACCTCGATTTGTGTTGACAAAAAATATTACGAGCAGATTATTTTGAATAAATCGTGAAAATTTTCACACACCCCAGTCTACTTTAGAATACTCGTATTGATTTTACCGATTGGTGTCTAACAAAACGGTAATCATCTTACAGCATAACCCACAAAAATACTGACTTTTGACAAACTGAATGCAGCATAAAAAGAGAGAGAGAGTGTGTCATGCTCGTTTTTCCCTTTCTCTTTCAGCAGATCGCAAAATCTCACCAGAGCCAATCCAGCGCAACGTGCATCATACGAAGAGAGCCAACGCACGAGGACGACAGGATTTTCTTCCAGACAGACTTACTACGGTACGGAAAGCATTCAGACAAAACAAAAATCAACAAGCTACCGAGGGGACAACAACCGCAGAAGCAGTATTTTATGCAAGGGTTGTTGAATGAAAGGATCGGAAAGGACACCATCCTTTATTTCGGTTTTCTAATTGGATTATTTTATGAGCCCATTTTTCAAATATAAATAATAATTTGGTACATTGCTGCTTAGTGAAAGTACATCACCTGCGTGGACAATGTCTCCTTGACTCTTAGTTTTCTTGGAAACTATTTAAAGTAAAAAACGTTTGTATTTTTTTTTGGAATTGGCAGTCATAACTCTCCATACTCAAGAAAATCTAGAAAGAAAAAAAACCTTAAATACCCTTAACTGAACCTATAGACGCTTTATGTGGTGGGGATTTGCTATTCTAAGTTTTGTAATGACGCCGGCGATAAAATAGTAACCGTGCCGGCATCACACCGCAGTAAGCCTAGGTTCAATTCCAGTAGGCGCCGTTAGCATTGATGGGATAAATCAGATCATGATATCGTTCGAATAGAAAGTAAGGCTGTAGGTCCTAAGTCCGTGAAATTATGCGTTTCGTACTTGATACATTATTTACTACAGAAACATTCACTTATCTCAAAACATACATAAAATATTAAAGAATTATTTTACCTAACATTCAACGTTTCTTAATCTAACAAAAATATGATAGGGCCTTGACTTGACGACTGAGCACGTACAAAATAACTTTCTTTTATTTATGGAAGACCTGGGAATACTGAACTTTCAAAGTGACTGAATGCCATTAGACGTGGGTTCTCCGAAGTTCCATAATTCAATTAATAGATTCTTCGATCGGCGATTATTAGCAAACACCACTCGATGTCGAAACGCGCTTGTTATCTATGTATATGATTCAATTCCAAGCAATTCTCAAGAGAACAATTGGAAAGAAGAATTTGAGTCCTGTAGGAGAAAATGAATCCGTACCATGAAAGCTGCCAAACCCACTTACAACCCATTCATTCACCTTATCAGGAATTTAATCAATCACGCACCCTGGGAAAGCAATGACCGTATGAGACGAATTTGCTTCACCACGTCGTGCACCATGCAGCTCCCAAACGAAAATCAACACGAGGTGAACGAACGAACGTACGATTCGCAAAACGACAACCCCGTTCCAGTCCAGTGCAAACCCGTCTCAATCTCCATCGTCGTCGTCGTCCTTGATTCGGAATCCTCATCCCACTGCCAGGAGTTAGAGGGTGTCTGAGAGTACCTAAATTAAATTTATGACAACACTTCGATCGAATCCTGATGCACAGTCTCTGACTCTGGGGGAGGCGAGGGTTACATTTTCCACTCGTCCCACGGCTTCCATCCATCATCACGAGTCACGAAATCAAGTAGCATCGCGTTCTAGCCGGGCGTTGGCATTGCTTTTGAAAAACGATTGATGGCAAACGATGCTGGACGATTATAAATAGAGTTGATGCAGCCATGTACTGGAGGACAAACCACAGTGGCGGTAGCTAGGGATGGGATGTCCTAATTTTCGATTCCGTTATAAATCTAAGGCGCTCCTTTCGTAACTGAGATATGAACAATATTGTTGTCATCAGTACGCCAAGATGAGTAAATTGGTCTATAACACTATGAGCTTCCGAAACTATATAAAGCTTTAGGAGTGAAATGACAGCCTTTTGGTTAATCTTTGATGATCAACCCTTGCATTCATAATCAAAGTATTGCCTATTTAGGGGAACTGCTCCTTGAATTGATACCTTGTTTCATTTCTAATTTTTGTGATTTTTTTCAGCCGTGAGCACGCCGGTTAACAACAAAACACGACACAAATTGAGCCTAAATTGCCCGTTTGGCGAATTTTATTGATATAGAAGCATGTTATTAATAATGGAACAGATACCCTATTTACAGTCATGTAAGGTTCGCTTGAAGTAGTTGAAAAAAGTTTGTAATCCATTCTGTGCAACACTTTGATGTGTAAATGTTCGCAAAACCCTTCTGCCACCTCTGTAAAGTCACCTTCCCCGAATGCGACATAATCCCTGTGCCCTGACTGTGAGAGAAGGGTACTTGCCCGTCTGACGCTCCATGATGCGACACGACGGTGCCGTCGAACGATGGATCCTTGCTGCTACCTTTCGGGAGGTGAAAATTTAATACCGTTCAAGGACGTCCAGGACGATTGCATGCTAACCGTCGACCGGGTCACAAACAACCAACGGTGGGTAGGATTGACGACTGGTAGCGAGAAGTGACGCTTACATTGGGACAGCAGGTGGGTGCAATGAATACTGCTGCTGCTGCTGGTACATACAAACGAATATAGAATGAGAAGGGACTTTCACAACAAGCGAAAGTATATAGAAATGTTGGGAAGGGATTTTTTTCTATATATAAAACATTTGACCCTTTTTTGCAAGTTTCGACAGTCGATACACGTATACACAATTATAGAGAAGGGTTTAGTTGAAATGAAATCGCAAAGCAATTCACAGTGCAGTCGGTGTCAGTGCGCTCTGTTATTGGAATTAGTTGATTAAATAGACTGAATGAATACTCTGTTTCAAGCGGACAGAAACGAGACGGACATGGTTTCAAGCGAAAATAAAATGTGATCCAGACATTTGAATTTGGACGTCTTTAAGTTTGTTGTTTCAATTAAAACTTTTCGTTCTTCAAGTCAAGTACGAGATGGCCTTACTATTAAGGTCGCATGTTTATTCTTTTCATTCACTTTCACTCTAATGTTACATATTCACTTCAGTCAGCTTCTTTTTTTTTCTCTTTTGCTTTTGGATTCTTAATCACTGTTCTTTTTCTTCCACCTTATCATCTTCTAAATCACTTTTGATATCTGCGTCGTTGCCTTAAACTTCTTCTTTCAGCTTCGTCATTTTCTTCTTCTCACATAACCACCTTTATTTCGTCTCCTTCTTAAAGCTTCGTATATAACTTAGTTTCTTGTAAAAAAATCAGCAAACGATTTTCCTTGTCAGCATCATTTCCTAAGGCTGGGTCGATTTCAAATTTTATTCTTGCTTCTTCATATTTTCGGCAGTGCAGGATCAGATTACGAACATCTACGATTGTTCCAATTGTTCGTGTGTCCTATCCGTAGCCTCGTTAGAATTCGTTGGTCGATGGAACGTTCTTGATCAATCCACTTTTCGGTTCCATATTTTACCTCTCGCAATTTAACATTTGTTGCGCGATGCCATCTGTTACTCCATTGGCGATGTATTTCTTGCTTGATTTTTTTTTTTGCATCTCTCCCAGGGATTGCGACATTTATTGGTGGACGATTCCGAGCATCGCCGGCGAGGTGATCTGCTACTTCATTGCCATGAATGCCGGCGTGTCCAGGAATCCAGCAGAGTTTAATAGGGCGGTTTCGAATCAGGGGTGGCATTGTGCATCTCGATTCGAACGTAATTCTATCGAGTCGAACATGTTTGGCATTACGGCTTGCGATTCGATCTCGAAACCGACTCATCGTTCGAGTATGCTCGAGGAGGTACAAGAATAACGAGATGTTTTGGCATTATAAAGACTCGATAGCACACTGAAAAACGACTCGAGTCGAATGAAAATCACTCGTCACCTTTATAGCTTTCGAATGTCGTTCGAGAGTAATTTCTTGCTGAAAGTTTTTCTTTATATTTGTTATTATTTCTCTACGGGAAGAGTATAAATGTTTTCAATATTGTATCTTGAAGGAAAGAATGTCATTAGTATACCTACTTTTATAGTTTCCAGACAATATGCAATCTCTGATTACCTACCCCGAAATCCTCATAAAAACGACTTCAACTTCAACAAATCGGTTTTTTGCAGTTTTCACGTATTTCTTGACGATTTCGATAAACCGCGTGTAAAATCTATGGGTAAAATCTGCGTAAAAATAGTTGAGTTAAATAAAAAACGCGCCGAGATGACCCAAGTGCATTTAACTAAAACACATGGAAACATCAAAGTAATTTATTATCGAATCCTTCTTTAGGTTTAAATTATTTAGCTCAAAATTAGATCTGTGGCATAAACTCGAATAATTATAATAGATGCTAAAGCATTTGATGAGTTTGATTGCTCTACGCATGCGGTCGCGTGTACTCAGACGACTAATGACGGTGGAAGACCGACACTTGCTTACAATTAGAGCAATCAAAGTAATCAAATGCTTTATCCAAGCATGCCTTTGGCACAAATCCGCCCAGCCCGTTGTTGGGGGCATAGAGGGTGATGCTCTCGATTAATAAACAATGAGCACTCGCTTGACTGTGGATATACAACAGTAAAGCACATGAGAAAATTGGACAAATCAAGCATCCGAAAGATATTCAATTTACATAAAAAAGCTAACCGCGGTGTAGGTTGGTACTCGGATATTGATGGCTTTTCCGCAAACTTTACCTTTAAGTGGTCTTGTTCAAGATATTTAATTTAATTTAATTAATTATATACATAAAAATGAATTTCTGTCTGTCTGAACCTTATAGACTCCGAAACTACTGAACCGATCGGCGTGAAATTTTGTATGCAGAGGATTTTGGGGCCGGGAAAGGTTTTTAAGGTGGTTCGAGACCCCTCACTCCTTTGCAAAGGATGGCTCCCATACAAATGAAACAGAAATTTCTGCATAACTCGAAAACCAAGCAGAGAATAAATGAATTTTAGGCGAAACGAAGTTCTCTTATTCTCTTTGTTTACTCACATTCGCAATGCGCTGAAAGTTGTCTCTCCAGCGGGCGGCATAATAAACACGGAGACAGTTATCTCTTATTCTCTCTGTTTACATTTCGTTGACAGAACATACTCGATTGAGCTAGTACAGCACCATTCGAAATTTTGTATCTTGTACTGCGACTGAATGAAGTCGAACGAAATACATAATTCCGCATTTTTTTCGAAATGAATGCAAAAACTTACGAATCGAGTGATTCGATTAGAGATGCACAATGTCACCCCAGGTTTTCAATTTCTTGAATCCATGGGTGTTGTGATTTACCAGATTCTATAGCCGACAAGCAGCTGGCAGAATCAGATAGGATAATCATAGGGTTCGATATCCGAGTGCTGACTGCCGATTTAATCGCTAATGCCTCCGCAGAAAAAACACTGCAGTGTTGGGGGAGACCTATCGATTTCCGAACGATCTCGTAGTACACACCTACTCCGACAGTGTCGTTGCCTTTGGATCCGTCAATGTATACCACCGTTGTATGCTGGAACCGGTCTTCTAGAAACTTCTGCACTGTTGGACGTACTATCGCCGGTGGGTCTCCTGCTGTTGGAATTGGTGTACCTGTCAATGCCAATAAACGGTTATTCGCTCTATTGACAACAGGGAGATCAACATTTCTACTATCTTTTTCCATCATACGGATTGCAGTGCGTGTCAAATATTGCAGAACCATGAGGTCAAATGGTAGTGTCCCTGCTTCCGTCATGATTGCTATGACCGGACCATCTGATTATACACAGGGCAAGTGTTTGTATGACCGAATCTTTACCGTCATACCGTATACGAGACGTGAGGTGATAATAGCTGATTCGATGCATAACAGTGAGGCTCGGTTGCCGCGTGGCAGTTTGGCACCGATCATTCTTATTAAATGTAGTCTTGTATCGCAGGCTGATTTTACTAGCTGGAAATGCTTCTTGAACGAGAGTGTTCGGTCAATGGTGACACCGACGATCTTCAACATCTTTGTTGGTGGTATGTCTATTCGGTCAATACTGATGTTGCTGCTAGGTTCCGAACGAGCATTCGGACTGCCGTAGAAAATTTTTGATTTCTCAGCTGAAATTCTGAAGCCAACAATTTTCGCCCATATGTTTACTGCTTTTACTGCGGATTGCAAATTACGGAACAGCACCTGTTTTTTATTCCTTCGTATTATTAGCAGGTATCGTCCGCATACAGAAGCACGGATACTGTGTGCGGGACGACTTTGAAAATTGGTTGCATTGCTACTAAGAACAGCGTGACCGATAGTACCGACCCTTGAGGTACACCATTTCCCAGTGACATTTCACGTGATAGATGTCCTTCCACGTTTACGTGGAATGTTCTATTAGCGAGAAAACTATTCAAGATGTTGTACATCCTTCCACTTATCTGCCACTTTCGGAGGGTGCGTAGAATGCCGAATTTCCATGTTGTGTCATACGCTTTGGAGAGGTCTAATGAAGCAATTAAACAGTGTTCGTCTGTGTTCGGCAACGAGTTGTCTAGCTCTGCCAGATATGTATCAATGCCGTGACCAACTCTAAAGGCGTGTTGTCTTTTGTCAAGCCGCCCGTTTTTTTCAAGCTCCGTTGTCAGCCTCCTATTCACGATGCGCTCGAACACCTTTGCTATGCAGTTGGTTAGAGTTATGGGACGAAAAGCAGCAGGACCAGCCTCGGAGGAGTTTGGTTTTGGAATTGGTATAATGATACCTGTTCGCCAACTGGAAGGAAAATCACCACTACGCCATACTCGGTTTAGAAGTCCCAGTAGAGCTGTCTTTACGTATAGGGGTAGTCGTTGCAGCATTGGATACCCTACAGAGTCTGGGCCTGTGGAGGCACTGCGCCCTTTATCGAGTACCCACAGCAGCTCATGAAGTGTGAAATCCGAATTATAAATTTCATTGGTTTCTGGTAAGTGATCTACGCGATCCCGTTCTGCTTTTTCTTTGGCCATTTTAGACAATGGGGAATAGCTTGAGGTCGCCGATCTTTCGTAGTAGTGCTTAGCAAGCTCTTCTGCTACTTCTTCTGCCTTATCTGTGTAACCGTCGTTTCGTTTGATAACAGTCGTAGTGTATTTTCTTTTACCTCTTAGTGTGTTGACGGTCTGCCACATCTCTGCTGTGGTGCTGCTTGGAGATATTTTTCCCACAAACTCCCTCCCAAGTTTGACTCTTTGCGTCCTTCACTGTTTTCTTCGCTACTGAGTTTGCTTTCCGGAATTTTTCCAGTGCATTAGATGTTTCTAACCCCGCTGCTCTGATACGTTTAAGTGTTCTCAGTGCCTTCCGACGTTGCTTGATTGCCTTTTTAACTTCAGGAAACCACCATGGTACTGATTTTCTTCCGATTTTACTGGATGTTCGAGGTATGCTAGCGATAGCAGCTGTTGGGATACGTTCTACAAACTCATTTACTTCGATTACATCACCTAGTTTAATGCTGTCTGCAATCAATCGCTCGTATTTCACCCAATCTGCTTGATCGTAAATCCATCGTCTTTTTTTCTTTTCTACTGACGACCAACTAGGTGCCGATACGATGATCGGAAAATGATCGCTATTATGAGCGTCCAGAAGGGTTTGCCAGACAAATCTTTGAGCTACCATCTCGGAACATATTGTAAGATCCAATGCTGACGTAGATCCGGATGCAGGATCAATGCGTGTGTGCGATCTATCGTTCAAGATGATCAAGTGTTTTGTTAGCGTTTTCTCGGCAATGTAGCGGCCAAGTGTACTTGAAGTTGTGAAGCCCAATGCAGGGTGATGCGCATTGAAGTCGCCCAGAAGTAACAATGGCGCTGGTAGCCGTTCAAGTAGATCGTCTAGTTTGCTTTGACACTGTTGCGTATTTGGAGGGATGTATATTGATACTACTGTTAATGGGGTAGGGAGATGCATCCGGATTGCTTTTTTTTTTATTCAGACTAAGGCCGAAGTGGCCTGTGCGGTATATAAAAGTCTTCTCCATTCGGCTCGGTCCATGGCTACACGTCGCCAACCACGCAGTCTACGGAGGGTCCGCAAGTCATCTTCCACCTGATCGATCCACCTTGCCCGCTGCGCACCTTGCCTTCTTGTGCCCGTCGGATCATTGTCGAGAACCATTTTCACCGGATTACTGTCCGACATTCTGGCTACGTGCACGGCCCACCGCAGCCGTCCGATTTTCGCGGTGTGAATGATGGATGGTTCTCCCAACAGCTGATGCAACTCGTGGTTCATTCGCCTCCTCCACGTACCGTCCGCCATCTGCACCCCACCATAGATGGTACGCAGCACTTTCCTTTCAAAAACTCCAAGTGCGCGTTGGTCCTCCACGAGCATCGTCCAGGTCTCGTGTCCGTAGAGGACTACCGGTCTAATTAGCGTTTTGTAGATTATCAGTTTGGTACGGCGGCGAACTCTATTCAATCGGACAGTCTTGCGGAGTCCATAGTATGTACGATTTACAGCCACTATGCGTCTCCGAATTTCTCTGCTGGTATCATTTTCGGCAGTCACCAGTGAGCCCAAGTACACAAATTCTTCTACCACCTCGATTTCGTCACCGCCGATGCAAACTCGCGGTGGGTGGCTCACATTGTCTTCTCTTGAACCTCTTCCTATCATGTGCTTCGTCTTCGACGTGTTGATGACTAGTCCGATCCGCTTGGCTTCCCTCTTCAGTCTGATGTAGGCTTCCTCCATCTTCTCAAAGTTACGTGCCATAATATATATGTCGTCGGCGAAGCCAAATAGCTGGACGGACTTATTGAAAATTGTACCACTCGTGTTAATCCCTGCTCTTCGTATTACCCCTTCCAAAGCGATGTTGAATAGCAGACACGAAAGACCATCACCTTGCCGTAACTCTCTACGCGTTTCGAAGGGACTCGAGAATGCCCCTGAAACTCGAACTACGCACATCACCCGATCCATCGTCGCTTTGATCAACCGTGTCAGTTTATCCGGAAATCCGTTTTCGTGCATTAGCTGCCATAACTGGTCCCGATCGATTGTATCATATGCGGCTTTGAAGTCGATGAATAGATGATGTGTGGGCACGTTGTATTCGCGGCATTTCTGCAGTACTTGGCGAATGGCGAACACCTGGTCCGTGGTGGAGCGTTCGCCCATAAAACCTGCCTGGTACTGCCCCACGAACTCCCTTGCAATTGGTGCTAGTCGACGGCATAAAATTTGGGAGAGTACCTTGTAGGCCGCGTTCAGCAATGTGATTGCGCGGTAGTTGCTACAATCCAGCTTATCGCCCTTTTTGTAGATGGGACACACGGCACCTTCCATCCACTGCTGCGGCAAAACTTCCTCCTCCCAAAGCTTGGTAATGACCCAGTGCAGCGCTCTAGCCAGTGCCTCACCACCGTGTTTAAGTAGCTCTCCTGGTAGTTGGTCAACCCCAGGGGCTTTGTTGTTCTTCAGCCGGACAATCTCCTCCTGGATTTCCTGGAGATCCGGAGCCGGTAGAATTATGTCCTGCGCGCGTTCCCCCAAGTCCATCACCATACCGCCATCTTCGTCTGCCACATCGCCATTCAGGTGCTCTTCGTAGTGCTGCTGCCACCTTTGCATCACCTCACGCTCGTTCGTAAGAAGGTTCCCGTTTATGTCCTTACACATATCAGGCTGTGGCACGTGGCCCTTACGTGAACGGTTCAACTTCTCATAGAACTGTCGTGTGTTATCGAGTTTTGTCTGTTCCGCGCCTGTTTATATCGTGCCTCGTTTGCTCTCGTGCGGTGTTGCAGCCATTTCGCCCATGCAGCATTCTTCTCCTCAACTAACTGCTCACATCCGCCGTCATACCAGTCGTTTCTCTGATCCGGGGCACCGTGCTAAGTGCAGCGGTTGCGGTGCTACCAATGGCGGATCGAATGTCTCTCCAGCCATTTTCAAGAGACGCTGCGCCTAGCTGCTCTTCCATTGGGAGTGCCACTTCCAGCTGCTGCGCGTATTCTTGGGCTAGTCTACCGTTTTGTAGCAGCCCAATGTTAAGCCGCGGTCTGACTTCGACGCGTGTTGTACACCGTCGAGAGTTTTGAGCGCAGGCCTACTGCAACGAGGTAGTGGTCGGATTTAATATTCGCACTGCGGTAAGTGCGGACGTTCGTGATGTCGGAGAAGCATTTACCGTCGATTAGTACGTGGTCGATTTGGATTTCCGCGTCTCCATGTGGCCTTGTGGATATTTTTGCGGGGGAAGAAGGTGCTTCGGACTACCATTCCGCGAGACGCTGCCAAGTTTATGCATCATTGGCCGTTATCATTCGATACGGTGTGCAGACTATCCGGTACGATGACCGGTTTACACATTTCCTTCCTATCTGTGCGTTCATGTCGCCGATGACGATTTTGACGTCCCGCAGTGGGCATCAATCGTATGTCTGCTCCAGCTATGCGTAGAATACTTTTTTCTCGTCGTCGGGTCTCCCTTCGTATGGGCATTGCACGTCGATGATGCCATAGTTGAAGAAACGGCTTTTTAATTTCAGTTTGCAAATCCTTGCGTTGATTGGCTGCCACCCAATCACAAGTTGGCGCATCTTACCTAGCACTATGTAGCCGGTTCCCAGCTCGTTGGTGGGGCCACAACTTTGATAGAAGGTAGCCGCTCGATTCCCGCTTTTCCATACTTTTTGTCCTGTCCAGCAAACGTCCTGCAGCGCAACCACGTCGAAGTTGCGGGGATGTAATTCATGGTAGATCTTCATGTCGCAACCTGCAAAGCCTAGCGACTTGCAGTTCCATGTTCCAAGCTTCCAATTGTGATCCTTTATTCGTCGCCTAGGTCTTTGCCGTCGTATTATCTCTTATATTGCTCGTAATTATTGGTTTTCCAGGCGGCTTATTGGGCCTGCGCAAACCTCCTGTCTCGTCGGAGGGCCGTCGTGTCAGGTCTGTTTTGTGTCCCACCTGACACCAGGACTTGGGCTTGTGCGCTTTGAGCAGCACACGGTCGCTTTGGTGGGGCCTACTTGCGGATACATGCAGTATTTTATAGGAATTTAACAGGGCCCACTGTAAAACCACACCACATCCGAGTCAAGTACGGGACACTGAAGACGACCACACAGTTGTGGTCGAAATACGTATCTGCAAAGATATCGAAATAATTGGTGGAATGAAATGGAGAGTACTAAAAAATTATAGAGGTTTCTGGGATCATAAAGAAATAGACTAACAATTGTTCTTAAGGACTTCAGGTTCTTTATAATACCGATACTCAAAGATGTCTAAATCAATGATGTTTTTGATCATTTGATATTTTGGGCTCCAATATTTTTTTTCAATAATTCATATCAGAGGCTTAATTCCAAATTATGTTGTATGGTTGGCTTCTATTGAGACGGTTTTTCTACAACTCGGCTTAACAAATTGCTGTTTGAATTCCACTAATAACGAAGTTAAAGCGTTAGTTGAAAAATGTTATACTGAATGATGACATAATTTCAATGATTTTGTTCAAATAACTGCAAATAGCGCTTTGACCGATTCGGTACGGATTTTTTTTTACCTTATTTCTACATAAATTTTAGACGTTCTGCTTCAAAAACGGATGCAAACCATATAAAAGTAGAAATATGGAAGAAAAATATTTTTTTGAGATATTCTAGGGCTTCCAAACCTTCCTAAAAAAAAGGGCGGGCTCTTCTCCCCATCTATTGGGTCAATCTGGGGAACGAGGGCTAGATTATAATATTGTATGTACGAACTTTCTTCTGGAAGGAGATTCTCTATTCATCCCGTGGATTCGCATAAGTGTCTCTGCTTATGGAACCACCCCACCCATTTTTGGCCCTTCATACAGGAGTCTGATGAAATACAAACAATAGTATAATCATGATCAAATCGTTTGTCAGATATGGCCAGTGCTATCGGCAGGTGCCTTGCTACAATAGATGGTAGTATCATCATCATCATCATCATCATCATCTAGGGCTTCCAAACCTTTCTTGAGTTCATATCTTGATGTATCTATGTAAACAACCAAGCGTTTCACGGGATTTAATTCCTCATTTGAAGTTGCCAAAGCTACTTGAGACATTATTACACTATTTTTTATGAAATCGCAGTGATATCAGAACATCTACGGTACTCCAAACTATTCTTGAGTTTATATCTTGAAGGTATACAAGATCAACAGAAAGATTCTTAGGTTCCCGAGCTTTTGTGTTAGTTGGAGAAGCTCCATGAGACATCATTACACTAGTACATACAATTCACAACATTCCCAGAATATCTACGGTACTCCAAACCATCCTTAAGTTCAGATATTGGAGGTCTACAAGACCAGCAGAGTAATTCATAGGCCTTAGAGCTTGTTTGTTAGTTGGAGAATCCTTATGGAAAATTATTGCATCATTATATAAACATCACAGTATGCCCAAAACAATTACGGACCTCTAGATTAATCTTCAGTGTGAAGCTTGAAGGTAAACAAAAGCAGCAGAGTGATGCACAGTTTCCCAAACTTGCTTGTTAGTGGAAATAGCTCCAATGGACATCATTACACAGTACGTGATTGCGAAATTTTTTTTACTATGATCACGAACTTCGCATTCTCATTTTTTCGCTCATGTGTCGTCTATTGTGTTTTTGAATGAAACTTGATCTTGTACGGCGTCTCTTGATGATCGTTGCTATTCTATAATTGGAGTCCAAGCCATAGAATTAGAGTAAGAATTATATGTAATGGCTGAAACATTTAGCTAAAGAAAACTATCTTTCAGTTCTTATGCAACCATTTGGTGTTGTTCTGCGTGATTTTCAACAGAAGGCGCTTTAGCAAAACTTTCATTTTAGTTATGAAATCATAAAATTCAATCAAATTCGAATCAAAACGTTAAATTCTGGTGTACCGGCTGAAAACATGCGGCACCTTGGAGTTAACTTTTTGGATGTAGTGTACCAAAGGGTTTCCAATAGGCGTAGGATTACCAATCCGGAGATGGCTAGTTCGATTCTCGGTCCGGTCTAGTTGTTTTCGGGTTGGAAACATTCTCGACTCCCTGAGCATAGTGTATCCATTGTACTTGCCGCACGAGATACGTACTCATGCAATGGCGAGCATAGCAAAGCTTTCAATTAATAACTGAGGAAATGCTAATAGATTTCTAAGTTTGAAAGCCAAGTTCCACTTGGAATGTAGAGCCATGGAAGAAGAAGTACTGAAAGGTACCATTAGCTAAGTTTCTCAATAATAAACTTCTTCATCGAAAAAACAACTTGCTTTGTAGTCATCAGGCCCCAACTTCTGCCGAAAACGCAGAAGTTGTGAGTTCAATCCCAGGCTCGTTCCATTACTCCTAATTTGTATTTTTCCATATATTTCTCATCTTCTAGCAATCGCTAATTTGAATATTTCCATATATGCCAATCGCTAGAACTGGAAATGGACATTCATACCGTTACCATCTTTTATCCTATACTAGTTGTAGCGGGTAACTGTTAGAATTCGAAATAAGCGAAAAAGTTCGTTTCTGTATCCAATTAGGATACCCCACCCTTTCATTACTATCACATTGGCAACCCGTTGAACAAGACAAACATCTGCCATAGAACCTAACCCCCCAGATTCCACTAAAAATCCGCATGAACTCGTGGAGAATGCAAAGGTGTTCTCGGCTTGCAGTGGGCGAGTGATTGCATAATTAATTTCTGCTCATCCCAAGCTCATGCTCAACATATTTGATAGGCGTACTGGTAACTAGTAAGTGTTATCAAATATTTTTTCGTGAGATGTTCCTATTTTTTATGTTAGGGGGTCATTCATAAAGTTCGTCACATACTTACGAGAAGAGGGGGGTCTGAGCAGCGTAACGATAAATACAAAAAAAAAACAAGAGGTTCAATACAAAAAGTTTGTATTTGTAGAAGGGGAGAGGGGGTTGAAAGTGTTTTTTTTTGTGCGACGTACTTTTTGGAACTTTCCTAGATGTCTCTCGCCATACAATTTTGTGGCGGTAACATCATGCTGCTCTCCACGCATATACGTTAGCGCCTGGATGTTGGCAGCGGCGGGTAGTAGACCAACCACTGCTGGTGATTCATTAGTTCTAAACGACAGTCAGTCGTATCGCGGATAAACAGTTGTGCAGTCAAAATGGAAACTAGTGACCGGAAACGCAAAACATTACCGTTGGAAGAATCAATAGTGGATTCTACGGAGGAAAATACGGACGAAGAAGATCTGAATGATAATTTTTCTGAATCAGATGATACTAGCTCCAGGCAGAGGAAATTGATATATGTGATGCAGATCATGCTTCGTAAGATATGCAAAAAGCCTTTATGGTGGGACTTGGCATGACTTTTTTTATTTTACTTACAGTGCAGCCAAGAAGGTGGACGAAGACATTGAGAAATTTGACACGTCCTCGTGGAGTTCATCCTTCAAAAACTTCAGTCCCCTAAGAAAACTTCCGGTGGATAGAGAAATTATGATTTCGAATGAAGTTGATAAGAACTCCTCTGAGCTCGATGTTCTGATGGCATTTCTTCCGCAAAAGTTTTGGGATGTTATAACCGCACATACAAACGAGAGACTTGATATTTTCTCGAAGAATAAGGGTAAGAAAAAATCATCGGCTATGCCGCAAGAACTACAAACAGTATTCGGTATATGCCTTGTAACCTGTTATAACAACCTTCCGCACATTAAAATGTATTGGTCCAAGAAATCTTCTCTTGGTAATGACCTAATCAAAAGCGCAATGGCT
Source organism: Armigeres subalbatus (assembly GCF_024139115.2). Taxonomy (NCBI): domain Eukaryota; kingdom Metazoa; phylum Arthropoda; class Insecta; order Diptera; family Culicidae; genus Armigeres; species Armigeres subalbatus. The sequence continues at coordinate 397,467,594 of NC_085141.1, forward strand.
CGAGATCGGTTTCAATGCGTTTTTTACTTCAATTCACCGAAGAAACCGGAAGGCGTCAGTAAGCTGTTTTATCTTGAAAAAGTGTTGCCAATGTTCAATTCTCATTTCAAAGAATGCGATCTAACAGTGTTCACCAGTCCATCGATGAAATGATGGTGAAATTCCTTGGTCGTTTATCTTTCAAACAATACCAGCCTCTGAAGCCCATTAAGCGTGGAGTAATGCTTTGGGACCGTTGCGATGCGTTAACTAGCTATGTGTACGAGGTCCAGATTTATTGTGGAAAAGATACAACAACGAAATCAGAGGGTACACTGGGGGAGAGCATTGTGCAAGCACTGCTGAAGTCCATTCCGAGGGATGAAGTCGACTCCATTTATTTGTGCTTCGATAGATTCTTTACATCACTCGAACTGCTACGAAAGATGCCATGCTGCGGCGTGGGAGCTATCCAGAAAAACCGTAAGAATTTGCCAAAACTTAACACTAAGCTGGATAAATATAGTTCCGAGTTCCAGCACACAGCGGATGGGATTACGCTTTGTCGTTGGCAGGACACGAAAGATGTGCTCGTAGTCAGCAATTGCCACTCAAGCAACATTACAACCGTGAAGCGTACTTCTAAAACCGGTACAAAAAATGATGTCAGTTGTCCTGAAGCGATATCATTCTATAATAAGTACATGGGAGGAGTCGATCATGCCGTTCAAATGGTTACACAACGATTTTGATCGAAAAACAAATAAGTGGTAGCGTCGTGTGTTTTTCAAGCTTTTCTTGATTGCAGTTTTTAACTCTTTTGTTGTTTTCAAAGAGTTGAAAGGAAACGATAAGCTCTCATTTATCGATTTTCTTGTTCCATTAGCAGAACAACTAATTGCAAAAGGAACCGAAGGAATCGAAAGGCAACGAGGAAGACCATCGAATAGGAAGTCACTGGGTAAAGATCATCTTATTATCGTCGGGGATATAAGAAGACGTTGCGTCAGTTGTACAGCAAAAGGTTTCGACCTCAAGACTGATACACGCTGTATAGCTTGCGATCAGCACTTATGCAATAATTGCTTCTATTCTTACCACGAGAACATGTAATGCAATAAAATATAACATTGAAACGTTTATGTTTCCAACACTCATCCTAGTTATTTGCTTATTTTTGAGTAATGATGTAAATATGAATTTATTATACCCCCAGTAATTTGATCGTAGGGAGACATCGTAGATCTTCCTGAAATCGATGGCAATTTGGAGTGTCGTGGATGTTCCACGAATTCTGTAATGTGTCTATAATCTTGTAATGAAGTCCGGTGGACCTATTCCAACTCATAATAACAGTGAGTACATCGTAGATCTTCCTGTTGATCGATTTGAACATTAAGTACTGAACTCAAAGACAGTTTGAAGTGTCGTAGATGCTCAACGAATTATGTAATGTGTCTATAATGGTGTAATGAGGTCCCGCGCAGCTATTACAACTAATAAAAGTGGTGAGGACATCATAGATATTCTTGTTGGTCGGTTTGAATATTAGGTTCTGAGCTCGAAGACAGTTTGGAGTGTCAAAGATGTTCAATGATTTATATAGTGTGTCTATAATAGTGTAACGAAGTCCCGTGGAGATTGTTGATCTTCCTGTTGATCGATGTTAACATTAAGATCTGAACTCAAAGATGGTTTGGAGTGTCATAGATGCTCAATGATTTTTGCAGTGTGTCTATAATGGTGTAACGAAGTCCCGTGGAGCTATTGCAACTCATAAAAATAGCGAGGACTTCGTAAATCTTCCTGTTGATCTATTTTAATATTAGGATCTAAACTCAAAGACAGTTTGGAGTGTCGTAGATGTTGAACGAATTCTGTAGTATGTCTATAATGATGTAACGAAGTCTCATGGAGCTATCCCAACTCATTAACATTGTGAGGACATCGTAGATCTTCCTGTTGATCGATTTGAACATTAAGAATTGAACTCAAAGACAATTCGAAGTGTCGTAGATGCTCAACGAATTATGTAATGTGTCTATAATGGTGTAATGAGGTCCCGTGCAGCTATTACAACTAATAAAAGTAGTAAGGACATCATAGATATTCTTGTTGATCGGTTTGAATATTAGGATCTGAACTCAAAGACAGTTTGGAGTGTCATAGATGTTGAACGAATTCTGTAGTGTGTCTATAATGGTGTAACGAAGTTCCGTGGAGCTATTACAACTCATAGACATAGCGAGGACTTCGCAGATCTTCCTGTTGATCTATTTGAATACCAGTATCTGAATTCAAAGACAGTTTAGAGTGTCGTAGATGTTTAACGAATTGTGTAGTGTGTCTATAATGGTGTAACGAAGACACGCGGAGCTATTCCAACTCGTAAACATTGTGAGGACATCGTAGATCTTCCTGTTGATCGATTCCAACATTAAGAACTGAACTCAAAGACAGTTTGAAGTGACATAGATGTTCGACGAATTCTGTAAAACACATTACAATATTACAATTATAATCGTAGAATGAAGTCCCGTGGAGCTATTCCAACTCATAAAAATTGTGGGGACATCGTAGATCTTCTTGCTGATCGATTTGAATATTAAGATCTGAATTCAAGAACTGTTTGGAGTGTCGAAGATACTGAAATAGATTTGGGAAGTCGCTGAAAAGGCGAAGTATTTTATCATAACGCATTATAGATTCGAACATTCAACCAGAATATGGTGAAGCATGTGAAGGGAATAAAACCTAGAACATCGAAATCAAAACTCAAGGATATTTTGGATGCTCTAGGTCATCCTAGTGCCCATATCCTGACATGTTCAATATTTTTCCTGGGTGGAACAGTCAATTTCGAACATTTTTGCTGACGAAATCAAGGCTCTATCTCTTAAACCTGATTTTTGACAGCTGATTTTCGTCTTGGGTCATATATGACCCATCCGTACTGAATCGGTTAGCAATTATAGAATTCAAACAACAAAGTATTGGGCAAAGTTGAAGTGAAACCTTCGCACTTGACGCCCAGTACAAAGTTAGACGACATTTTCTGCCGAAGATGAATTTTTCTCGAGATACAGGTAAATTACCCGTTTCGGAAGTAGTGCGCTGGATTCACATAAAGATACGCTAAACAACGCATCATTTAGCTAGGCAGATATGTAGATAGTAGAATCTATAGATGAGCGAAAGCATGGCTGAGTCGATTTTTTTACTCGTGTACACGCGCATATGACGTCACAGCCCTTAACGTTTCCATTGAAATCGTGACGTCATGCTCGTTTGGAGACACGTTTAACAGTTCGTTTGGAGACAGAGGATTTATATTCGCTCATCCAGGCTTGTAAAATGTCATCTGCATGTCATTTGACTAATTTGTTCATAACTTTCTTCAGAAGCCAAATTTACTTTATTTACATAATTTTAGATGTACTCATAACGCTTGAGTAGGGCTATATTTTTGTCCAAGGGTACATTACTCTAAATATAACATCTGCGTCAAGTCAAAACTCTCCAAAATGTCACGTGTCATTTGACATAATGTCATTTGAATGACATTTTGCCTCCCACGCCTCAGATTACATATTTATAGCAATGTCTTGTTAGACAAAGCTGTAGGCACATTCGCCATACCTCAGGAGTTGATAGCTAACTCCTGAAAAAAGTTCTGGAAAAAATATGCAAACGAATGCAAATAACATTTTACAACACTGCGCTCATCTATATATTCCACTATCTATTTTTATTTATTTATTTACGGATCCTGTACACCTCGAGTGGTGCGAAGGGCCGACTTGAAAGATTCCCATCCTGGGCGATGTCCAGATATCGCCTTAACCTGTTGCCAAGTTAGATTCCGGTCGACTTCTTTTATTTCTTTATTGAGGTTGCGCCGCCATGAGCCTCTGGGTCTGCCTCTGCTGCGATGTCCCTGCTGGGTTCCAGTCTAATGCTTGTTTACAGATTTCGTTTCCGGCCCTACGTAGAGTGTGGCCGACTCAGCCCCACTTCCGATCCCGAATTTTTGTTGCTATTGGCCTCTGGTGACAACGACGATGGAGATCATTGTTTGAGATCCAGTTGTGAGGCCACCAGGTCCGAATTATATACCGCAGGCATCTGTTAATGAACAGCCGTTAAGTGTTCTCCACTGACATACACCATATTTCGCTAGCGTATAACAGCACAGATTTCACGTTAGAGTTGAAAATTCGAATTTTGGTGCATTCACTGTCTGTTTTTTCAAATATTTCCTAAACTCGCAAAGGCAGCCCTTGCTTTCTTGATCCGTGCGCCTATGTCGATCTTGGTACCGCCGTCTGACGCCATTTGGCTACCAAGATATTGGAAACTTTCAACATTCTTCACTGGTTGCCCGGCTACTGTGAAACTGGAAGGGGTCGCCGTGTTTACATCCAACGATTTGGTTTTGTTGACGTTGATGACTAAACCTGCCGAAGAGGAGCGCTCGGCAAGGTCGTTGAGCTTACTCTGCATATCAGAGCGCCGTTGCGCGAGGAGTGCAACGTCATCAGCCAATTCGAAGTCGTTTAGATGCTCCATGGTTATAGGCTGCCATAACAGCCCGCAGTTTGGTTCACGGTCAATCGCACCTACCAGAATCTCATCGATTACGATGAGGAACAGTAACGGTGATAGGATACATCCTTGCCTCACGCCAGCTACGACCCGGATAGGGTCGGACAGGACCCCATTGTGCAGCACTCTACACGAGAAGGCCTCGTACTGTGCTTCGATGAGGCCGATGATTTTCTCAGGAACTCCCTTGCGTCTCAGGGCGCCCCACATATTCTCGTGATTGAGACGGTCGAAAGCTTTTTCGTAGTCAATGAATACCAAGTAAAGGGACTCTTGGAATTCGTTGACCTGCTCCAGAATGATGCGGAGCGTGACAATATGGTCCACACAGGATCTTCCGGCACGGAATCCGGCTTGCTGCCGCCGGAGAGTCGCATCGATCTTCTCCTGAATCCGGGCTAGGATAATTTTGCACAGAACTTTGAGAACGGTACACAGCAACATAATGCCTCGTCAGTTATCGCATACAGTCAGGTCACCCTTTTTGGGCACCTTCACTAAGATACCTTGCATCCAGTCGACCGGGAAAGTTGCGGTCTATAGGCAGATAAAAGTTTGGAAAAAAGTTCTGTTCAAACGCACAGTACTTTTCGGCGTACAATACTCGTGCATATTAATTAAATTAATGTAGTGTTTTATTACACATTTTGGAATTCAGCCGCTCTGACAACATAATAAGCCTCTGGAATGAGTTATTGGAAAATTACTATGTGATCGAACCCAAAATATGACTGAAAATATCCTTGCTTTTCCCGAGGTGAAAAAAGTGCAAGTGCGATAATCAATTGTTATTTTGCACGTTTACAAGGATTATTGAAAGCCAACGGAATTGTTTTTTCTACAAACCTCAAAAGATTGATTGAAATCTGAGGATCCACAAACATCTCAAAGCCCGCTTGAAATCTGAACCGTATAAGATTTAAAGCTCCCATCCATAAAGATTATTTGACAATCATACGGCTTTTTGCCATGAATCACCAGATCCAAAACCATTTTTTGAAGTTAATTAAAAATCCTAACATTTAGTAATAATTGATTGTAACTATTGAAGATTTATACAAATTTCTGTGACCTGTGATTTCTGCTGAAACCTTGTAAAGATATTCGATAACCATGAGAATTCCAACTGTCATGCTTTTTGGAAAACCATAACAATCTTGGAAAAGCAATATTTGTTTTGAAAATTGAAGAAATTTTCTCAAATTAAGTGAGTAATCCGTCCACAAATCTTACACATTAACCTTCTGTGGCACTTTCTACGTACGTCTTTCTAATGACAAGCCTCCCGGAATACAAAACTAAATGCATTCGCGTTTTCAAGAGCACCCCATTCAAAACGGAAGCCACGCATAACTCTCATTTTTTATTCATCCACGCATGCCGGGACGCAGCAAAACTGGAATAATAGAAATGACAGTTGTGCGTGGCTTCCGTTTTGAATGGGGTGCCGTTTAAAACGCGAGTGCATTTCGTTTTGGATTCCAGGAGGCTTGTCCTTAAGTAGGTTTCCAACTAACCATCTTTTCTTCTCCAGCATTTTCAAGAACGTGACCAGGACATTTATCGACTGTTGGAGTATATCTGTGAACGATTTGAAACAACTCGCACACAATAGTCTAGGCTTGTAACACATACAAATTTGTGCGAATCGTCTAGTGCTAATGCTATTATCAGAATTTGAGCCCAAATCGGTATTACCTGCTTCCGAATCGCAAAATTTATCTGTTTTACTGGACTCATCAGTCGCATAATATTATTCAAGTATTGGTATAGCGAGGTAATAGGAACCGGAGAATATAACTAGGGGGTCGTACACATGTCGTTTTCTTTTGCACCATATAAACAAAACATCATTTGTATGAAAAAAATCTTACATGGGGGGAGGGGGTCAAAAATACCCGAAAAATTGCTTACGGAATAAGTGTACGACCCCTAAGTAAGAGATTGATTATGCTATGTATAATCATCATTGGGTGTAACAAGTTTAGAGGGGTAATATTAAGTCATCAAGGATAGTCTACAGGTAGAATAAAATGAAATATAAAATAAAAAAATTAGCAATTTTCATGTTTCACTTGTTCCCAAAAGTCAACTAATGCAAATATGTCTCCAAAACTCATCTTCAATAATGAGCAAAAACGAAAAGACATTTACATAGATAAAACTAAGAATAAAATGCTAAGAAAAATGTGGTTTCTAAAGAAACGGAAACCACAAAGGATCACAAAGATAAAGGTACTCCACTTCAACATGATAAAGGTGTTTTATCACCACTATCCGGGCGAAGGTCGCAACTCTGCCGTCACCGGATAACTAAGCTGCTGACTTGTTGTTTGCTCACCGGCTCTTTTAAAATGTTGAGAGATCGTCTTGAGGGAAGCTTCATTTTTATGCTTACTATTCATTATTGCCTCCTTGAAGCGCCAATGAAGACCGGCTCCGTCTGGGGGTGAGGACTTACATTAGTGCTCTCGACTGGCTATCACGAAGTGCAACTACCGCCATCCTTCAGACGACTTGTCCACAAGGCGATTGAGCTACATCTTGAATGGCTGTTGGAGAGGGTTTGAAAGGATTTTCCTCCATCCAATATGACGTGGGAAACCTGTCAAAAGAGTAGTGATACTTGACTTCAAGGAAACGACAGACAAAGGCAACCAATGGCTGAATCGACGACGGCGCGAGCTAAAGGGTATCACATTTCCCACCTGACAAGCCATCGACGACGATAGAAACACCGCACGGAGACAGAGGGAATTGTAGGGCCCTACATACATACGGAGGTCAGGGCGATCAACTGCAGGCGCTTGACATCTCATTAGAGTGTGTCATCGTGACTCTTGTCACTGTTTCATAACCACCATCATGCCACTACGGGATGGGGTGTCATTTTCCGCTCCTACTTATGGTTGCTCGCTTGCTCATCGTATTCCGCTTTTCCATGCGATAATTGGCGATTGGAGGCACGAGTCGAACGCAGTCATTGAGCATCATGTGTGAATTGATGTTTGCTGTTTGTCGTTTGCCGCCGCCACCCTGGGAATCGGGATAATTGTCCAGGTTGGCTGTTAACGGTGCCTAACATATAATATAAAAAGGCTCATGTATAGAAGTTGTGTATGACAGTACGGAAAAATTGAATGTTTCGATAGTTTACAAGAAATAATCTAATTATATACAAATACTGTAAATTTTCCCTTTATAAAACAAATTATACATCAAGTTTGTTTCCGAACTCCTAGCTCAACTGTACAGTGAATTTTCCTTTACTCGATATTCTGTAAATAGCTCGGTGTTATTCCCAGAAAATATAATTGATTTCTTCACATTTCTTCTTTTTTCTTTCTTATTCTATAATGTTGCTTCCTCAAATCTTTTTCTTTGAGCTTTCATTCGGGAGCAAACTTGCATTTGATTTAGCAGGAAAGCAATCCGCTTGTTATTTTTTTTCCAAAGTTCAAAATTTGTTCAGTTGTTGAAAATAGTTTCGCAACGTATGGAATAGGGTGGCTCAAATTAGTATGGGAAAAACTTTTTACAATTTTTTTGATGGGCCGCCCTCTTATTCGGTTCTATTTGATGCCTGAATGCTCTGGACAAAATTTCAGCCAAATCGGTCAACGTTTGGGCGGTGCTAAACTCGTTGGAAGTTTATATGCAAAAATGTATGCAGAAACATCCAAAAACAGTGAATTGCAGTTGGACGGCACAACTTACGAGGACTATGATACTCATTCAGATCTTGAAGAATTTAACACATAATGTTATGCAGAAAACCGCGAGAAGATTAAAGTTTGCCCGGCTAAGTTATTAGCATTTCTCTGTAGTGGGGTTCGAGCAAATTTCGTTTCTTTTACCTTTGAAAAGAAATAAATTCACCCCTACAACACTCCAGTAAAATGCTAATATCTTTGCCTAATAAACTCTAATCTTCTCGCGGTTTTCAGCATAACATTCTGTATTAAATTCTACAAGAACTGAATGAGTATCATGGTTCTTCATCGTAAGTTGTGCCGTTCAACTGCAAATCACTGTTTTTGGATGTTTCTGCATACATTTTTGCATATAAACTTCCAACGAGTTTAGCACCGCCCAAACGTTGACCGATTTGGCTGAAATTTTGTCCAGAGCATCAGGGCATCAAATAGAACCGAACAAGAGTGCGGCCCATCAAAAAATTTGAAAAAGTGTTTTTTGAGCCACCCTAGTATGGAAAGATGTTTAGGTGAAGATGTTGTCACAACTTAGAGATTGGAGTGATATTTAATTAGCCAAGGCTAATCATTTTTTTAAAATTAGAACTTTATTGACTCTTACAGACAATAGATTATCAACGTTAAACACGTTCCAGACCAACATTAGAAAAAGGCGTAACAGTATATGTGGACAAAGAATCAAAAGGAATAAGTTTGGGTTGTTACGCCCTTTTCAAATGTTGGTCTAGCTAACTTTTCAAAAATGGAAACTGCTTTTTTGATATATCATGGACGATTATTGAAAAGAAAATGAAATTGGCATTTCATCCCTAACTGGGACATTACCGCCTCGCAGCTAAGTGTTCATTAAGCACTTCCACAGTTATTAACTGCTAGGTTTCATAGCCAAGCTACCATTTTTGCATTTGTATATCATGAGGCCGACACGATAATACTTCCATACCCAGGGAAGTCGAGAAAAAAAAAATGAATTACAGATCAATAAGTTTTCGAGATTTCAATCTCAAATCAGTTGGCAATGCTCCCTCAGTTCCCATTAAAGGCATTAAAACACAACTAAGGTCGAAGAACCTTTCTGTTGTTTCTCCAAATCACATTTCCTCACATTTCATGCAAATCACTTTCATTCATCCGAAATACGATCCATTTCCATCAGTCTGTAGGACATGTCTGCATCCACAACCCACTCGTTACTCAATCGACCCGGCTTCCCATTACATCATCACACACACGGCAAACGTGAAAAGCGCAACCAAAATACGCTTGTATGTTCAAACAGCACCGGCAGCATCACCGGTAAACGACGTTAAGCCATGTTGTTAAATAAATAAATTAAATTATTTCTCTGCTAACGACCATCGATCCCGGGGTTGCTGCTAAACGCCTGTCTGCTAACGCTCCACTCGTGTGTATTGCATTACAGGGCTCATGCCGATGAGAGCGATACCGTCGGCGAAAACCTCGGTGCCACTGCCTTTTGTCATTCGAGATGAATTTGGAATCCTGCCGTACATGATGGGTTTGGTTGATATAGGCGGCAACCAGCACCAGGCGGGACGTGTATTTGTCAAACTGTAAAATATATGCGGAAACATTGATGTTGGTTGACTCATACCCGTTTTTCCGCGGTTTCCGCAGAGTTGTTCGTTCATGCGTGATGGATGAAAGGGGCTACCTTTCTTTGGTATATTCTAGCCGTGTACGATTGATTGGAATGAAAGTAATGAATGCTTAACGAGGCGGCTTTGCGGAGCAATGATGGCGAAATGCGTCATTATTAGACCTGTAAGTTAATTCTGTTTGTCGCAAGATAAAATCAAAACATTTCATGTAGAAGAATTCGTCTGAGGTCTTAGTCTTATTTATTGTTGCACTCCTTCAAATTGGTCGGAATGCATCCGACGGGAAGGAAAGGCCAGACTATTCGGCCGAATGCCACTTTGCCGGAGGCCACTAGGCCGAAATAACATTTGTTCGAACAGACCATTAGGCCGAATGGGTTATTTGGCTGAATCATTTGTTTGAATTGTCATTTTTCCGAATAGGTCATTTCGATGAACAGAGCATTTGGCCGAAAATGTCGTATTGCCGAAACGGTCGTTTAGCAGAAAGGGCAGTTTTACCGAAAAAGTCGCTTGGCGACCTATTCTGCCTAGTCGGCCGAGGCCACTCACTTCCAACTTCGCACTTTTGCAGTAAGAGTGAGAAGTAAGAAATGAGACGTCTAACTTCCCACTCCTCATTTCTCACTGCTTACTTCTCACTTCAAAAATGGAGAAGTGCGAAATGGCATGTGAGGAATAAAGAGTGAGAAGTTCTCACTCCATAATTTCTCATTTTTCACTTTTCACTTCACACTTCCCACTTTTCACAATGAGAAGTAAAATAATGAGAAATGATGAGTGAGGAGTGCGAAGTGGATCGTCTTGCTACTCACCTAACACTACTAACCTTTCACAGTGAGAAGTGTGAAGTGAAAAATTATTTATGAGTAGTTACACTCCTTATTTCTAACTTCTTACTGTGAAAAGTGAAACGTCTCACTTCTCACTTCTTCCTTCTCACTGTGAAAAATGAAAAGAACGATGTGAAGAGTAAGACGCCTCTCTTTTCACTCGTCATTCCTAACATCTCATTTGTCCTTTTTCGCAGTGAGTGAGATATGATGATTGAGAAGTTAGACGCCAATAATGACCTATTTGGCCAAATGAAATATTTGGTCAAATGACCTATTCGGTTTCGGTTATTAGGTTTCGGCCTAATAATTTTTTCGGCTTAGTGGCATTCGGCCAAACGAGCTTTCCCTTACGTAAATCGGCGCGACAGAATGGTCAATCAAAAACGTGGGGGCACTAGTTGAGTAGACGGGAACTAGTTCTGCCTCCTCGAAAGCTTCAAACAGAACTACACCAGGAGGGTCCAGCCATGGAAAGAAGGGTTGTATTAATGATGTCATTCACCTTTTGTTTGATATCGGGAAGCGTTCCACAAAAGAGGTGTCTAAACATTCACAATATTAATAGGAATGCTAACTCGGAGGTGGACTTCTACGACTGGCAGGTTTGCTAAACTGAAGAACGTCGAAAGGGATCTCCCAGATGATCCCCATCACCACAGAGTGCCAGATAATTGATTAATGATTAATTATTTTAGAGCGTCTTAGGGGAAATGCTACAAGGTTAAAAGACTATTATTCTTCCATTTACTTCCACTATTAACTAATAGTTAATAGTGGAAGTAAATGGAAGAATAATAGTCTTTTAACCTTGCCAGATAATTGTTGACCTTCAAGAGGGCTATAATTCTGGGAGAGCTACCGTTTATAAACGGTTCTAGGTTGTTCCAAAAGCCGTTGATATTCCACTGAAGACAAAGTTTGATCTCCAATGAAAGAATGGAGGTCAGAAAAAAGTCGGGAGTATCCCCTAGATCCATAAACGGCGCATGTAGGGGCTATGATTATGATGTATCAGTTGGGATTTGCCGGTCAGAAAGTGGAAAGAAACCAGATTGAACGAATTTTGCATTCATGCTAGATCGAGGAGTCGTGAGCTTTGATTAGGAATGTGCGTCACTTGAAGGAAATTACCAGGAATCATTTATTGAAAATGCGGTAATATCTGCGTCGTTACATGATGATTATTGTCGCCGAAGAGGATTAATATGTCGTTACTAGCAGAGGCGCATCCACGTTCCAAGTCGTGGGTAGGACAAAGAGGATATATGCCGATTTGGACAAAAGTTTGGGTGTTGAGAAATCCGTTCACATTTTACATAAACACAATTCTTCTAAATATAAAAAATCTCGACTTTACAAAAGACCTTCCGTACAGAATCCTCACATAATTTGTGAAATTTTCTTCGTTTTTCTGAACAAATAATTACATTCCCAATTACAGTGAACGTTCGCTAATTGGGTCTTAAAAAGCCAATTAAACTCTATTAAAAAGCAGCTAAACGTCAAAATGTGATGTCAAAACCAGGGTGACGTTTGGTTTCCGTGTTTTGGGGAATCGATATTTCTAGGCACCTAAAAATTTCCTTTGTTCAATGCAAAAATGTGAACAACATGAACGCTTGTCAAAACGCCCTAATTAACGAACGGCGTTCGATAGTTGGGGTAAGGTCGTGGTCGTGAGGTCACGATCACAGCATGAATGTTCATTTCGTAGTTGCTCCTACCCTTGTAACTAAAATATCTTTTCTACAGCCCAACTAAATTGTAGCCCATCTAAAGATAGCCCCATGCGTTAATGTTGACTGTATTACGGTCACCAAGGGGCTTCCGGAACCTTAATGTTTTGCAGCAGTGAAAGCAATTTACCATCAATTTCATTGATTTGAAATTATTCAGCTGTCCTTACTGGTATGCTTCAGGAACTACAAAATAATGTTCAGCCGGTTAACCAAATTCCGAAACTAGCGACATTTCCGATTTCAGCAAACCAGAAACCAGTACCAGTGCAATGCTGGAAAAGCAAATTGAGCATTAGATGAGCAACGATAATTCGAGTTTCGACTTTTTTGGCTGGGGTCTAAGAATTAAAAAAAAACTTAAAACGAGGGCGCGTAATTGAAATGATAATACACGTATGACAATTGACAGTTTTTATTTAACCCTTATGCGGCCAACAAAAAAAACACACGTGGATGGCCGACAGGGTACCCGTGTTCCACTAAATTGATATTCTCATAACTTCAACAATTTTCAACCGATTTAGATAATTTTGACAGTTTTAGAAACAGAAACTTATATACTTTTTGCACATTGTCAAGGTTTACAGCTTATGCCCAAGGTTATTCAAGAAATCTTCGAAGTAAGGCTTATGAGTCTACACGCATAACCAGAAGCCATTCAACCAGTTTCAAATATGCTACAAGCTCTTTGCGCTTCTTAGAATTGAAGGTGTTCACAGTATATCCTTCGGGTAATGCAAAAATCCCTGAAATGAGGTCTTAGTCATCCGAGAAATCTCTGGAGTAAAGCCTAAAGATCTACTCGCGTAACCAAAGGCCTATTATGCAAATTCAAATACGGTACATGCTCTTTGCGGTTCTTAGCATAGAATGCGTTCACAGTATATGTTCCGAGTCATCCAAGAAATCTCTGGATTATGGCCTTAAGGTCTACACTCGTAACCATGGGTCTATGGACTTGTCTCAAAAGTGGTACATGCTCTTAGCGCATCTTGAAATCAAATGTGATCACTACATATGTTCTGCGCTATCGAAGAAATCTCTCGGATAAGTCCTCGCTCGCCTTCATTGCATATGTTCATGGTCATCCAAGAAAACCCTGGAAAAGGCCTTCAGGTCTACACGCGTAACCATAGATCTTTTAGTTTGTTTTAAAAGTGGTTTATGCCCTTTGTGGTACATAGAAAAGAGCGCTTTAATTGCATATGTTTATGGTCATCCAAGAAAATCCTGGAAATATCCTGGATCTACACTCGTAACCAGAGATCTTTTAGATTGTTTCAAAACTGGTACATGCCCTTTGTGGTACATAGAATAGAACGCCTTAATTACATAAGTTCATGGTAATCCAAAAAAAAAACCCTGGAAAAGGCCTTAAGATCTACACGAGTAACCAAAGATCTTTCAGATTTTTTCAAAAGTGTTACATGCCCTTTGTGGTACATAAAATAGATTGCATACCAAACCAGTACGCTAGACAGGTGCTTTCCCTATTAAGCTACGAAGGACCTCCGTCGTCCTCCGCAGCTTAGCGGGTACTGATGAAACCAAATTCACAGCACCGGGCATGTAGCCGAACTCTCGCAATACATCCTTAGAACTAACTCTCTCATATATGTTTTTGTACAATGCCAGCCAAGTAGGAAGAGCTCTTACACACTTGCTTCATCACCAACGGCGCTCGATGAAGTAGGGGTGTGTGAGATTGTGCCAGTTGGTCGTCAGATCCCAACCCGACCACATAAGCGAAGAGAGATCGCCTTTCGAGTTAAGTACATTCAAAGTTAATTGCCTATGTTCCGGGTATTGAGCCACCCGTAGTGGAAATTAATTACTATGTCTGAAACTCGATTATGCATATGCACAACATGTGATAGATTAAGTTCTAAAAAGGTTTTGGAGGAAAACCGCTATCTTCCGTCCTTCCCAGTTGTTCTTCAATAACTGCATCCGTTACGGAGGTTGATCCACCGACCTTGACTCTATGGAGTTCGTAGACTGCCTGGAGCCCACGACAACAACAAGAATCACTTGGAATACAAACATATACCAAGAAAAAGTCACGCTACTTGTTTATTCTTCGATAACTGTCTCCATTACGGAGATTGATCCGAAGATCTTGACTGTATGGAGTTCGTAGACTACCTGGAACTCACGACAACAACAAGAACTACATGGAATACAAACATATACCAAGAAGGGGTCACACAACAGGTTTATTATTCAATAACTGCCTCCATTATGGAGGTTGATTCACAGACCTTGAATCTATGGAGTTCATTGACTACCTGGAGCCCACGACAACAAGAACTACTTGAAGTACACACATATACCAAGAAGGGGTCACAAAACTTGTTTATTCTTCGATAACTGCCTCCATTACGAAGATTGATCCACAGACCTTGACTCTATGGAGTTCGTAAACTACCTGGAACCAATGACAACAACAAGAACTACTTAGAATACAAACAAATACTATGAAGGCGTCACACAACTTGTTTATTCTTCAATAACTGCCTCCGTTACCAAGGTCGAACCCCATACCTTGACTCCATGGAGTTCGTACACTACCAGTAGTCTTCGACAACAACAAGAACTACTTGGAATACACACATATACCATGAAGGGGTCACGCAACTTGTTTATTCTTCGATAACTGCCTCCATTACGGAGATTGATCCGAAGATCTTGACTGTATGGAGTTCGTAGACTACCTGGAACTCACGACAACAACAAGAACTACATGAAATACAAACATATACCAAGAAGGGGTCACACAACTTGTTTATTCTTCAATAACTGCCTCCATTACGGAGGTTGATCCACAGACCTTGAATTTATGGAGTTTGTAGACAACCTGGAACCAATGACAACAACAAGAATTACTTGGAATACAAACAAATACCAAAAAGGGGTCACACAACTTGTTTATTCTTCAATATCTGCCTCCGTTACTGAGGTTGATCCACAGATCTTGACTCTATGGAGTTCGTAGACTACCTGGAGCCAACGACAACAACAATAACTACTTGGAATACAAACATATACCAAGAAGGGGTCACAGAACTTGTTTATTCTTCGTTAACTGCCTTCATTACGGATATTGATCCGAAGACCTTGATTGTATGGAGTTCGTAGACTACCTGGAATCAATGACAGCAACAAGAACTACTTGGAATGCAAACATGTTTTGAGAAAAGATTATTGGATGACCCGGAACATATACTGTGAACGCATTATATGCTAAACACCATTAAGAGCATGTACCGTTTTTGAATTTGCACGATAGACCTTTGGTTACGTTAGCAGACCATAAGGTCTTATTCCAGTGATTTTTTGGATGACTGAGGCCTTACTCCAGGGGATTTTGGAGATCCATAATATATACTGTGAACAACGACTATTCTAGGAAGCGCAATGAGCATGTAATATATTTGAAACTGGTTGATAGTCCTTCGGTTACGTATGTAGACTCTTAAGTCTTACTTCAAAGATTTCTTGTATAACCATAGACAAAAGCTGTAAACCTTGACAATGGGCGAAAAGTATATGAGTTTCTGTTTCCAAAACTGTCAAAATTATCTAAATCGGTTGAAAATTGTTAAAGTTAAGAAAATATCAATTTAGTGGAACACGGGTACCCTGTCGGCCATCCACGTGGTAAAAAAAATCAGATGCCCCTCCCCACGTCCCTCTTCAGTGTATCAACGTGATTTTCTCACAGATGCTACATTTTATGGAGTTCTTAGCTGTCACCGAGTTTCAGCTTTCAGCTATAAAAATTCATTGAAATTTCACCACTTGAAGTTGAAAAAGGAACACGGGTACCCCGTCGGCCGCATAAGGGTTAAACTAAATTTCACTAAGGGAGAAGTCAATAGGAATGAAAAAATCTGCTTTCTGGATCGCATTCGTTTGAAAGTTCCGTTCCTCCGTAAACAAGAATGGGGGTGAATCTTCAGACCCAGATTAGTCTTAACTTGTATTTTTTCTGTTGCCGTTTTGCTCCAAATGGTGACCACCATCGACCAACCCACTTTAGAGTTGATTTTTTTTTACTCAACTGTGTGCAGCAGTTCCTCTAAATCACCGATATCTACAATATGGTAGAATTTGTCTTAATCCGAATTGATGTTATGTCGTTACCAACCATTCCGACAATGACTCTGACCATCGACCATCTTACTGCAGAGTCAGATTTCATTGGCCCAAAGGTCCAGTAGAAGTGTAAAACCACCAGCATTAGTAAAACATTTTCAGCAATTTCCATGAACTTCTAGATTCTTACATATTTGACAAATAGTCTAATTTAAGAAGCGATTTTCTGAAATCCACATAGACTGGTATTTAGAGTTTCCATCCCGGGACATCCCGGGACGAAAAATCCCGGGATTTAGAAAAATTCGGGATTTCCCAATCACCGGGATATTATTTTTGAAATCCCGAAAATCCCGGGATACCCGGGACAAAACATATTCAGGCTTACTAATAGTGTGTATGCTCACAATTTTTATTTGCATTGAACGCCCAACGCCAAGGGGAACTCCCTCACAAAGAAAACACAAGACTAGAGTTTTCTTTACCCTATGGCGGTCTACTGACTGATACTTCTGCCAGCAACTGCAGCTCTCTTATATTTAAACAACAAGTATCTACAATTAATCGCTAGCTAACAATATTCCTTGATATTACAAAAGAGCAGATACATCTAATACTATGGGCAGACATACCGTTGTAAATGCGTTGTACGCCTCAAATTGTATGTCTGTCACCATTTACAACGCTAGAACCACGGAAGCAACGCGATACCCGCGTGGTTTCTGTACCATCATCGTACAGCGTTGTATATCTCTCTCCATCCTCAACGATGAAATCGAATAGGAATCATGCGCTACAACCGTTGTACCCGTACCAACCTCGATGTGCGTTGTACCTTGTACCAGCATTGTTCTGATTGAATCTCGCATTTTCAAAAGAAAAAAAGCTTTCTTTCTCATTTGATTACTGTTGGTTAGATTACAGATACAAATTTGATTCATTGGATTTTAAAATATACAAGTTTATTTAAAAAATGTTCGAATCGCGTATACATTTATTTATATTTCAAACAAACTGGCATATATGTGTTCATACACATATGTGCTAATAAGGAGTTTTGCACTCGTTTCAAAGATAAACAAAAACTAGACAACTTATATACCGTATAATAAGTATACGATTTTTTATCTATAATCCAAATTAATGACTATGTATATTCAAGTAGAGAAAAAGAAAAACACAAGAAATATGGACGATTTAAATAGCCTGAGTTTTTTTTGACTTTCCAGACAATTCCTAAGAAAATTCCATGCATGAAAATATGATGAATCCAAAATATAGAAAGTATCATTGCTTACAGAAATATATTTCCAATTTTTCATTTTCTTTTTGTAAAGCGGTCATAGAATCGAGACATATTTTTAACTCAAGAATGTACTATTAGTACTTATGAACACTATTGGAACTCATGAAATTCCTGAATTTTTAAAATAATTCTTTGCATAAGGGAAAATGAAATGTTAATAACTGTAACGAGACATAAACAAGATCCCAGTTAATACTCTCAAGGGTCCACAATGTAAGTTGGACTGAAAGTCAATCAAGATATTGTATAGCCTGATATAACGATCCCTGCAAGTTTGAATCCTCTAAGTTATCCTGAGTTAAGGTAAGCTATAGCGTTAGCGTTAGCGTTAGCGTTGTTACGGTATACTTCGTAGATTGGACACTAGTGATACTCATGTTTCCTGGAATCCTTATCCAGATTGCTATCGGAAATCAAGGTGGGGAGTTACCCTTGATTCCAATCTAAGATAACAATGGCATAAGCATGAGGATTACTACTCCCGGCCACGCCCATCTTTACCGTAACTAGGGATAGGAAAGGAAATGTTGATGTAGAACTTACTTAACGAGAGGCCCCCGACTTGGCGACGCCCTCATAAGTTCTACGGAGTTGGTGGTTTGGTAGGGTAAGGTAGGTCATGGAGGTTTGCCTCAAGCTGGCAATTCGACCCACAGACTATGTTGTTTACCTGTTTTTATTTAAACTCTTGCCAGCCGGCTGTCGAAAGAGTATGCTAATATCAATTTTATTTACAGTTTATTCTTTAAATAATTTACAGACGATTTTTTAACCTCAATCTATCAACAAATATCCGTTGAACAAATCTAAATTTACCAAATTTGTACTTTCTGCTCAGTGAGCAAAACGATTCTTCTAGGTTCATCGAATACAAAAATCAAACCATGCCTTTTAAAGATAATTATACTAAACTTTTTACAAAGTTTTATTTCAAGTATTTTCGCGATTTCTGATATAAAATTCAATAGCAAACAATCAAACAAAATTAAAATATTCTAGCTAAATTTTACTATTTTGGTCGAGCATGGGTCAGCCGCCTGACACCCGCGTTGAAAAATATGTTCCATGCTTGCCCCCCACATAAAATAATAACGTGTGCTAATCACTAATGATACTAAAAATTTAAATGGAATTAGGTATTGTTCCCGGTTATCATTTTAGAACCGCCAGGGGGAACTTGGCCAGTACCCACTGCACTTTTCTTTCCCTTTCCACAAACAATTACCATCATTTGTGATATTTCAACGGAATTTTATTGGGAATTCTGAAAAGGCAGACAATCAATGCAGTTAGATTGCCAGGTAATACGTGCACATCGTAGCACTGGTGATGCATCACAATCGTATATATACAGGAGTATATGCACTATATGATGACATTGACCGGAAGATTAGATAAGCATTTCCCCCCTATCCTGAGTTAAGGTAAGCTATATAGCAAGAAGAATTTATAGAATGCCGGAAGTAATTCTGGACTTCCCTTAAAGGTTAATGTACATTAATCACATCCATTAATAAACGCGATGATAAAGTTTAAAAAAAATCACATGTTTAAACATTGTCTTCCTATAGACCTGTGCAGGAGTTCATCAAATTCACTCACTCGATGGATTTTGACATTTGAGCGGGTCGTCTTCTCGAACAAAAGTTCATTTTGCGTTCATTATGCGACCCGCTCAAACGTCATAATTTCTTGGGGGAGTTCATTTTGCGTTAGTCTATACTGTTATGGACTTTTTAGAATTAGGGTATCCAATCATGGTTTGAACTAGTGAAAAGCGTATTATGGTTTGAACCATTTTGAAATCAGTAGAAATTACCATCTCATTGGCAGGAAATGAACCTAAAACTGTATGAATGGCATATTTAGGTATACTGGTAGTGATAGAGTTTATTTAAACATTCGTACATATTGTTTAAGTAATAAGATAAAGCGATTTAAAAACGTCCTGAATTTGCGCTAAATCCCCCCACCAGTGGCATAATTTCAAAAAGCTCGTAAACGACGCATTTTATGACACAGGAGTGAGGTCAATATATCAAAAGAACGCTAATTTTATCTGTAATCGATTGACATCATCATGCAATTGAGAAACAGTTTTAAATCGATAAAATAGTAACATTTATACAAGGTAAAAACTGATCATGGTTTGAACTAAATTCGTATCATGGTTTGAACTTGTTAATGCAGTCTTGTTCTGCTGCTGTCCGCTAGGAGCGCTGCATGCGCCTAGCTGGAGCATTTTGTTTACATTTCCAATATGAAAAAATCGCAATTTTCATATCGATAATTTAGACGATTTTCACACATTTCGAGTTACTAATCTAATGCGAGAAGATGAATAGTAAAACGAATTTGCTTTTCTATAGATTTCCTCAGCGTTTCATGCATGTGTTTAGTATTATATTTAGGAGCTGCTGGCTGCTGCAGTAGTTCAAACCATGGTACGAATTTAGTTCAAACCATGAACAGTGTAGTTCAAACCATGGTACGAATCAAAGTTATGTAATTTTTAAGTTTTTTCAATGAAACTAAGCATAAATATGTGCACCCAGGATGTTTTTAGAAAGATAATGAACTAAGCTTCCATTTAAACCAGAAATCGCAGTTCTAACATGTTCCTTTAATAAAATAGATCAACTTTGTTCTGCCGGCTCATCTGAAACCCGCCATTTGGTTCAAACCATGATTGGATACCCTATTATCTATATTGGAATTTGAAAAACAGGAATATAAATTATTTTTAAAGAAATTCATGGAGTTTCGTAAACAATATACTAGACAAATTCATTGAGGACTCCTGACAAAAAAAAACTATCGAGAGAGCACTCGTAAAGTTTTATGGGATCGTTGAAGACAATGAATAAGAAACTTTTGAATAAACTACACAAATATTCCGTGAAGATTGTGTAAAAATCATTAACGTGAAAAAATGTAAATTGAAATAAATTCTGCCAACACCTGCTCTATGATATAACAAATATTTTTTAGACTCTCTTTCCAGTACTTGGATATCACGATCTAGAGTACGTATAATTATAATTGTCATGCAATGCTTTAAAAAGAAAAACATAATACATTAGACCAAACCCTGCGTCTTGGTGATTGATCCGTTGCAGGAATTCGTAAACTAAATTTTCTCCACATTTTTCTTAAAATTTAGATAGGTTTCTATACTTCCTGCTCCGCTTGATCAATAATTGTTTTTTTTTTAAATGTTACTCTGAATTGCATTCGGCATTATTAAACTTTTGTTCGAACATTCACTAAAATAATTACCCATACTCTTGTTTACGTACGCACGTGCTTTCCAACGACAGTTGATGCGCATTCTCGTTTACGCCAGTAAATCAAATGGAGAAACCGTGCGAATGAATCACATTCGTTCGAAAGTATCGTTCGTCCGTAAACAAAAATAAGGGTGAATAATAGGACATCAAACCGAAATCAAATATCTTTTGAATGACTTGGTGGGGTTATACACGTATTACGTAAGCGATTTTTTGAGCTTTCTACTCGAGACGAGCCAGCCCAGGGCTGAAAGTCTCGCTAATAAAGACAAAAAAAAGCTTTCTACAGTATTCCTTTTGGAAAAAAAAATCATGTGCTATTTCATTTGGATCGTTGGAAAATGATAGCTCTGACGTGGTTATTTTTGCGTAAAGTACTTTATGAACCTTCCCAAACACAATTGAGATTATTCAGCCCAGAGAAATATCATTTCAGTGTCATAGGATTGGATTGCTAGTAACTATATTTTAATTTGTTTTACAATTTTACATAGGACTAGCTTATAAGTAACTTTATTTCAAAGATTTTATGATGTTGATGAAGCTAAAACGCTTGAAGGATCCTATACCGTTGTCTAACAAATTTTGGTTATAAATACAAAGTGTAGGGCACAAGAACGTAATTCCAAAATTTTCACAAAGAGTAATATCCCGTCTGACCAATTTATAGGATCATTGAAGTTTTTCAGGTTCATGAAAATTCCGAATTAGAAATAGCTTTTGGATAAAGCTATAAATAAATAATTCTCATAATATCTAAATTACATTTCTCAACACAGCTCAGATACAGAATATTCGAGTGATGAAAGAAAATCAATTCGTGCTATAAAGAAACTTGAGAAACTTGAGAAATAAGTACATTTCTATACATTTGTCGATACATTTACAATGAAGCTCATATAAAATCAAAATTTCTAGAGGAACTTTTGTCGGAATTTTCTGTCGAAATTATATGAAGAAGTTTCGAAGATATTCATAAGCAGTCTCCCGAGAAGCTCCTGAGTGAATTCCCGGAGAAATTTCATGAGGGAGACTGGGAAGGTGTTCCTGGGTAAATTCCTGGACAATTCTCGGAGGAATCTGAAAGAATTTTCCTTAGAATTATCAAAGACCTGATAAAATTTCCGAAAGAATCCTTGGGGCATTTTTACGGAGACTTTTTGATTATTTTGGGATGGCACTCCAAAGTAATATCAGGAGGACTTGGAAATCTTTTGAAACATTCCTAGAGAAAATTCTGAAGAGTTTCATTAAGGAGGTATTTCTGAATGTATTGCTGGAGGAATTTTCTAAAGGAATTCTTGAAGGATATCCGGATGAACTCCTGGATTAGTTTTGGAAGAAGTTTCGGAGTTATTAACGGAAGAATTGCTGGAGATTTTTTGGAAGAAGTCCATTAACAAATTCACGAATCAATAACTTGATCAATTATCCCGAGAATATATAAATCAAATATTCTTTTATATTATATTCTTTTACAAAATACATTGCTTTGAAATCTAACTTCATCATAAATCAGAGACGGTTCATGAATGTGTTAATATCGTTATTTCAATTAGTTGTAGATGCGTTCGTCTTTGAAACGTATATCAACGATTCATGGTGATTCATATCATTATTCTTTTTCAGAAATGATTTAGTTTAATTGAATATCGACTAAATTATTTCCTTTTGCATAAATAACTTTGATAGAGTTTGACGATGATTGGTTAGCTGATCAAAATTGTATTATTAACTGATAGAACGCCTAAATTTTTTGTTTCGCATTTTCTCAACTGTCTCTCATTTGACAAATAGAAAGTAATTTTGATTTTACAAAAAAGGATTATATTCCATCAATGATATTTCCATCAGATGATCAAAATACGAACCAATTTTTTTCTTCGCTGCCCCTATCGAAGGTCGGCACAGCCATAATTTATACCATGCTTTGATTTTTTAACAGTGAATTATATTTGCGGTACTTGAATGAAATTTACCCAGCATTTTTTATAACTTTCTTAAATGATTTGTTTATCGGCTTTATCGGTCATTTCTACTCAAAGTATGAGGGAGTAGATAATCGAAAGATAATTGAAAATCAATAGTTTGAAAGCCTTTCGCTAGGGCGCGAACAAGTATGAAGCGATAGAGGGTGAAAGGGAGAAAGGAAGACCATCTATTGAACAGCACACAATCGAAGCGTGAATCTTCTTGGCTAACGCCCTGGTTGTGGACGGCTTGGTTAGTGGTATGGAAACCACCGTGCCAAGACAGGCTTGCCTGATTATCTACTCCCTCATACTTTGAGTAGAAATGACCGATAAAGCCGATAAACAAATCATTCACCACAATCACGGTCGTAAAATCTGTTTCAATTATAACTTTCTTATATCTCGCTTAACTTTTCAAAAGGACCTAAGTAACATTTTTTTCATGAATTAATTTGAACAGCGCTATCAACAGAACAACATGAAAGCTATTGATTCAAATTAATTCATGAATAAATGTTTCTTAGGTCCTTTTGAAAAGTTAAGCGAGATATATAATTTTCATATCATTTGCAAAATCTTGATTTTCAGAACAGTATAAACTTCACACAGCGATATCAAGCTCTATCTGGTAAAAGGGCGAATGTCGCAAGAGAGAATTCTCTTCGTCGACTTCCCCTCATTTGAATAAAAGTGACAAGCAAGTGATTTCTTTGCAGTTTATCACCTCGGAATGCAAGTTCGCATTGTTTTCTATCGTTCTGAGGTGATAAACCACAAAGAAATCAGCTGCTTGTCACTTTTATTTAAAAGAGGGGAAGTCGACGAAGAGAATCCTCTCTTGCAGGGCTGCCATATATACAGATTTATCTGTATTTTACAGATTTTTTAACGTCAATACAGACATGATACAGATTACAGATTTTATACAGATTTTTCAAATAGAATACAGATTTATACAGATTTTTGACGTAGAATACGTCCTTCGGGAAAACATAAGGGGGTCATTCTGCAGAATCAAATTTGAGACCGTCACGAAAAGTGGTCAGGAAGTATGGGCTAATAGCTCAGCCATCTTTCAACCGATTTTGATGATTTTTGTATCAATCGATCGACAAACTCTTTGAACAATAAGAAAATTATTTTGAGCTTCTAGTGGAATGTCTTCACTTGTCATAAGACAAGTTTATACAATCCCATTGAATTCCACTACTTAATTGTATCTTGACAGATACGTATTTCGACCTCATCAGTAAGGCCGTCTTCGGTGTCTCGTACTTGACTCGACTCGACTCGAAGTCGAGTCAAGTACGAGACACTGAAGACGGCCTTACTGTTGAGGTCGAAATACGTATCTGTCAAGATACAATTAAGTGGTGGAATTCAATGGGATGGTATAAACTCGTCTTATGACAAGTCTTTGAACAAGATTTTGTACAACTATTAAAAACAATTGAATAAAAGTGCAAAACTATTGAAGAATTGAATTTTGTCAGGCATTGTTGAAAACTTGTTATACATAGTTAATTGCCTTCATTTCGGATATTAGTCGCGTGAATTAGTAAATGTTTAAAATCAAATTCGAAAAGTGATTAAAGGCCAGAAACCTACTGTTCTGAGTCGCTGACCTCTAATACGTAATTTTACGTTGATTTTGCGATCTTGTATCTGATACAAGCTTCTACTTTTTTTTTGTTATTTTAAATGTTATCGTCCTTGAAAAAAAATACATACGAGATTTTATTAAATATTTTAAAATTCTAAATAAAATCATGAAGTCTAAACGGTGGAGCTTATTGTGAGAATAGGCTATCAGGGTTTGCTGGAAAACTATCACTGTTTACTGTCTGCGATGGTTCACCACATCCACACGTATTTGCCTAACGAATCGCCACGATTGCTTTGATTAGTAAATATTTTGGTGGCTCTTCGTTTTGCTTCATATAAAGTCTATTTCAATGCTTTCAAATCTATTGGACATTGTCTTTCCATAATTCAAACCCAGTACCATTTCACTGTTACACATAAACCATTATTAAGATTAATAATAATAGTAATAATAATACATTGAGTTGTGACGGCTTTCTGCATACTTGGAAAACTCAGTTGAGTTTCAGATAGAGTACTACAGTCGGAATTCGCTGGTTGGGATCTTAATAATTGGGTCACTTTTTAGTTGGGCCTCCGCTGGTTGGGCCATGGCCCAACTAAAAAGCAACCGAACGTCAAAATTCAATGTAAACACGGAAAACGGGATTGAGCGTCACTGAACATCATTTGTGATGTTCAAGTCGAAATACACGTGTTCAAATGGCTGTCAGTTGACCCAACTAAAAAAACGAATTCGTTAGTTGGGCCGAGGTCGTGGCCCAACCAGCGAATCGCGACTGTATTATTTCTAATGAAATTGATTGGGCCTCAAAAAAGAGCACCAAATCTCGGGTACTTTTTCAAAACGGCGTATGTCGCAAATTGTAAACAAACCCGTTTTCAACAGCATATGGTATGAAATTCATCTAAAAATGCGTATATCTTTAAAGCTACATGAAAATGTGTTATTGAAAATGTAAATCAATTTCTTGCAAAACGGTGTAACATCATTGTTGAAAATATTGCACATACACCGCTTAGCAGAAAATGTACTTTAAAAAGTTTTTTCAAACAACTAAATAGTTTAAAACGTGCGTCTGCTTGTACTTTTTCATCACTGATTTCAAACTTAAGCATGTTGCTTAAATATTCTGATTTTCGTCAAGAAAAACATTTTACGTTGTTTTTCTGCAGCAAATGTTGTTACGTCGTGTTGTAAGTGTTGCAATTTTTTTGTCGCATGAGCGTGAAACGTTTCAACTTGACGCAACATTTCGACGTATCAACAATGCAGCGTACGGAGCAGCGTAACATTTCGACGAAAGTAGCACGACCTCGGTCATGCTGACGTATCAAAACGACGTATGTGATTTATCTGCTGCAGAACGTTGTAACATACCGTGGATAATCAAAATTCGGACACACTCAAACTTCGAACGCTTCAATTCGTATGGGAAATTTCCTGAATTATTTCATTGAAATGTTTCGTGAAGCTGGATCGGAAAGACTAATAGTTTTCACTTGTTTTAGTATAGTTACATTTTAATAGGACATGTTAAAACAATGCGATGAAATGATTAAAAGACAGTCAGAACTGTGCAGTGAAAATTGTTTTCAATTATTCTTCCCGGTACGGTGTAATCAGGTGTCCGAAGTTTGAATCTTTGTGTCCGAAATATGAATACAACCCCGCCGGTGTCCGAGGTTTGAATCAAACAGAAGCCGGACATTTTCATAAATTGCAAACATTCTTCGCAATATCTGGCACATATTAAATACGTAGTTTAAAGATGAATACTGTACTTAGTGATTGCAATGGTGATTTAAACGGTGTGATTTAAAATATGAGTTAACAGGCTGATTGTACATCAGGAAGTGCTTAAGCGTCCGAAGTTTGAGTTTGCACGGTATATTTTTATCAAAATAACTGGAATGTTCACACGCAGTGCAGATTTCAGAGTCAGTGACGATGAACCTTTTCATAATGTATCGTTGAGGTGTATTCAATTGCAATAATAATGATTAGTTTCTAAATAGGAATAAAAATGAAATCTGAAAACTTCCAAGCTCATTTTCTCAGCTTGATCAAAATGTTACATACGCCGATTTGAAAAAGTTCCCGAGAAATATGTTTTAAACAAGTTTCGTATATTTGAGCTTTTATAGTACGTTCAGATTATGAGCTATATTACTTGATATAGCGAATCTTGACATGAGATGCCATATGCATTATTTCCAGTGAAAACTGGTAGAAGTAAATGAAAAGGTTTAAAACATATTTATGGAATACATAAGAAATTTATCAAAAACGCTATTTTGCATAACTTATTTAAAAAAATATATTTTCCTTAACTGGTGGAATTAAATGGACAGTACTTAATTCGTCTCAGACGGTTTAATACATTCCACTAAAAGAGCTTAATATATTTTTCTGATATATTTTCCCTCCAAATACAGACAATACAGATTTTTTACGCATGCCAATACAGATTTACGAATAAATCATCTGACAGCCCTGCAGTCTCTTGCGACATTCGCCCTTATTCCAGATAGAGCTTGATATATGGTTCACTCTTGTTGTGTATTTCTCTCTATTTTGTGTGGCCGATGGTCGGTGGTCGGTGTTTGACAGTTTCTAATTGTATAGCGGGAGAGTTTCCAATCAGAAACAAAACCTATGTGAGCATACAGGATAGCAATGAAAAAACAACACAAATAAATGCCAACAACCATACTCGCATCAGCCGAAATCTACCCGTACTGAAGGTTGTTCTCTCTTCGCTTTTCTTCCTATTCTCTCAGGTAAGAACAAAATGTAGGGGAAGAGGCCCCAAAACGCCCCCCTCTCCCCGATGCAAAACGCCTTTTGTGGTTTCCCTCATATTTACCGTCATTAAGATGTCCGTAACAAAACTAGATCTAAAATTATGTAGGATAGGCGAAGAAAGTTTCAAAATAGTGCATGGGAAGGTCGGAAAAACCGAAAATTTCCACATTTTGAAGAAACATCTAACATTTTGGCGAGGCAAAACGCCCTAGTGGCAATAACCTACAAAGTACTTGCGTCTCCTCGGACTATCCATACTAGAATGCTGATTCGCCGACGCGTGGTACTTTGTTCCCTAGGAGCTGCCAGCTAAAAGGCGTTTTACCTCATGAGTTTTCCGGCAACAGAATATCACCACTTTTTTGAAATGTGAATATTATCAATATGATTGCGATTTTTGACAATTTTTGAATGGCATCAACTAGCTATCTTATTTAACTGATGCATAATGTAAAAATACCCATGAATAGCGTTTCAAATAAGACAATAGAGCAGTTTTTGCTTAGCTAGGGCATATTGCCCCCCCTTCCCCTATGTCTGTCACCACGCTCTGTACACTTATGGGCCAAACACAATGGATACGTTTGCGTGCGGTTTGACAGTTTTCTCATGGGAAAACTGTCAAAAAACACGCAAACGTATGCATTGTGTTTGGCCCATTACAGCGCATTTACAACGGTATGTCTGCCCCTAGTATAACTGGTGTATAGTTCCTGCTTATCTTCCGTCTACAACGATGAGTCGCACACTATCCGATACATATTTCAGCATTTCTGCATTTGCATTCATTTTGATGCACATATTTGGAGCCTAAAAAAGGACGCAAAAATAAAAGTTTTAATTTTAAATCTAAATTGATTTAATTCATTGAGTCTTTGATAATGTCTTTGGTAGTAGTTTATCGACACTAAGTTGTAGATCTTTAACCATTCCTGGGCCTATAATCTGTTGACGAATAGGGTAGCTGTAACTGCTGGTAGAAGTATCAGTCAGTAACCTGCGATGGAGTATAAGGAACTCTACTATTGTGTTTTCGTTGTGACTCGTGAGCTTATAGTCCCAGTGCGATTCCACTACACATCTTCCGTCTACAGCGAAGTGTCTGACACTACCTAGTATTGCCACAGAAAATATGCTGCTTGAATGAAAACATAGAAATGGTCTAAATCCAATCTATATACATAAAAATGAATTTCTGTCTATCTGAACCTTATAGACTCCGAAACTACTGGACCGATCGGTGGTTCGAAGCTCCCATACAAATGAAGAAAAAAATTCTGCATACCTCGAGAGCTAATAAGAGAATACATCTGAGAGACCACGCTACGGCTCTGATCGTGGTTATTCATTGCGAACTACCAGGAAATCGTGTGATGGTCTAATAATCTTTTGAAGAGCTCAGAACTACTTGCATATGATACCTATACATGCGGACTCAGGGATGTTGGTGTTTCCTTAGATTTCAATAAATCTTTTTTAGGTTATTACAAAACCATTTCCCGTGGGCTCGTTGTAACAAGTACGCTTTTTTAATGTTTTCGTTCACTGTAAATATTCATTGGTTTTCGTTATTTTACGTATCTGCATGTTTATTCGTTTTTCCCATTTAAACCCCAAATGTATACACCGCACAGGAATCACGTGCTTCCTAATGTTGCAACTGGCATACGCCAACTTAAATGAGTCCCCAACTCAGTTACAAGCGCCGAAAATTAAAAATCGCTCGATCACGGTCAAATGCAAATTTGCGATGCTATTAGCGGGCATCGACCTGGCCAGGTTTCCATTCAGGAACCGTTGACCTTTCCTTTTCGGCTTAGCCCACTCCAACCGAACTTGGGAGAGATTTGACTGTACGCTTTAAAAACAGCCGCTGGAAAGAGAGGTCAGCATGCCTTCTAAACTTTCGGATGCGCAATTCTGAGATTGTACTTCTCGCTAAATTGAACTTCGTTCAATTTTGTGAACCCAGAATTTATTATCACAAACTGGTGTTTTTTCTGGGGACAATTCCTAGTCTCGTCCACTTCGGATCGTATTGTGGAAGAGGCAAGAGTGGTTGTAATCTTGTCTCGTGTAGTGTTGTGTTTTAATAGGTACTAGTACATGAAGATTCTAAATAAGTAGATATAACTAATCTAAGTGTCCTTCCCTTTAGTGCTTATCGTTAGTCAAATACGAGTTAGCCGGCGGCCTAAGTGTAATTTGTGTGATTTGCTAGGAAACGGGGTAAGAATGTTTTCCAAAGTGAGTGTGTCCTTGGTGTAAAAGATGTGTTGGGCCTATTTCTACAGGGATCCGTGGCAGCAAGGGTCAACGCCGACACAGCACCCATTGTTATAAACCGCTCTTGACCCCACATTGCGATTTCGGAGAGTTCCCGGGGCACACGTGGCCGGAAGAGGGTTGCATTCAGTTTTTCCCGCACCCTAGACAGGCAGACCATCGCAATCTCGTTCCATCGAGTAACAGCCATCTTGTTCGAGGGCAATCGAACGCACGTGCCGCGTTCCCGCGTAAGCCCGCGTTTCCCGTGGGGGAGGTATCATCGAAAACCGATCGCATTGGAGATTCCATCGGTCCTGGATCGAAGCAAGACCACCGCTTCGATACCGCCGCCGATACACCCACACTCGTCGAGTCGCCGTAAACCCATGGTAGCGCGTAAGTACTAGGAGAACATGCATGTATTTCTGTTTGTGTCGTCCATGCGCATGTGACCTGAATGGCACAACAGAAACCCGTCTCGATCGTCATCAATGAGACCGTCCTAGTTACTACACACCCACACATCCACACACACGCAATCATCAATGAACCGTCACCGCAGGAGAGAGAACTAATTCGTCGAAGCCGAAGAGCGGGTATCCGGAGAGCATAAAGGTAGGGAGATAAAGAAAGTGTACGCTAGACGCAAATAAAGTTACACGCCGTGAGCGTCTATGAAATTGGGAAGGAAGTAGGCCTAGGAAAGCATGCGAAGAAGGAGGTAATCGCCGAATAAAGAAACTTTTTATGTCGAGCTAGAGGAGCTTTTACTTTGGAGTGCCTAAGGGTAGGCTACCGGTATTATGGCGAATAAATAAGCAGAACAGTGGTTCCCAAGCAAAAACCAATGCGACGATGATTGTTATTAATTCTTATGAGGAATTCTTCATGTAGTTCGTGATCGTATGTAGATTGTTTTTTTACTGGGCAATTGGACCCGATATCCATCTCCAACCATTCTCTAATTTGTAGCAAGGGATTTATGTGGAGGAGCAACTGGGACCGATGATGATAAATTCCCCTAGCGATCTAAGTTCTAACGTTTCCCTGGATTAGCTTACGAAGTTTAGATGGTATAGACGGTACCTGACCCCAAACCACACTTCTTGGTAGTCAGTCAGCTTCCCTCCCGAGTTCGGGAAACTCAACCTCCTACCGAAGGGTCTCAGGCCGGGCAAACCTGGAAACTGCTGGGTGGTCTCCTTACAGGAGTGGCGCTTAAATCACCCATTTAAAACGGGAAGCTCGACAGTCTGGCGGGTTATATCGTAATATGTAGTTCATTCAAACGTTCAATTATAATAATAAACAGTTGATTTTTTTGCCTTTCTTGTATACTAAGTATACGTGAAGGCTGTAAGATCTCTCCAGATCGAACTCCAGATAGAAGGCTCGTAGACCCATAGTGTTATATACCAGTCGACTCAGCTCGACGATTTGAAGTGATGTCTGCATGTGTGTATGTATGTACATATGTGTGTAGTGTATACAAAAAATTGTGAGACACACTTCATTTTGCATTCTGACATTCACAATGTCATTCTGCCGATTCAAATCTGAGACCGTCATGAAAAGTGGTCAGGAAGTATGGGCTAATAACTCGGCCGTCGCCCAACCGATTTTAAAGATTTTGGTATTAATCGATCGACGAACTCTTTAAGATTTTGCTCAACTATCAAAAAAATGAAATCCAGGCGCTAAACTATTTAAAAATTGAATTTCACCAGGCACTGTTAAAAATCGGTAAACCGACTAATCGCGTACGTGCATCGCAAGCAAAGACATCAGAATCGTGCAACTCACGGGCTGGACTCTAATCCTCAGTTCAACTAAGTTTTCTCGGAGAGCAGACACAACGATGACGCTTGTAGCAGCAGTCTCAGTAGAAAGCGGATCTTCGAGAAGCCGTCGCCAAAAGCAGCAATCTTCGGACTATCGTTTCGTTACTATTAGTGGCGCACTGTGAAGAAAAAAATCGGTTCTTCTTCGGTCCAAAATTTTATTAGAAGACAGGGTTGATTGTAAAAGTGGCGTCGATTATGGCCCCGGATATCAGTGGCGTTTCTGAAAATGTTTTCTTAATAGTGGCAGAATATTATCGACTGTCTGTCCGACAGCAGTGACTGTCCTCGTGCAAATCATAACCGCTTGGCGACGGTAGAATTGTAATTTTCTCTAGATTATTATTTCGGTATTTTTGCTGCTATTATTGGAAAACCGCATCATTGGAAACAGAATCATCATTTTACACGAGAGAAGGTTGAGCCGAGATAAATATTTTTTGACGTAGGACTTACGTCTTTCTTATTGGCCAGAGACAGGATTTCGAATCATGAGGAAACTCGCAATTTACATGAAAAACGTGGATGATTTATTAGAATGAGAACACATTGAAGTTGTTTACATTTACTGATTATGGATCGACTGTACGTTTTAATTTAATTTATTGAACGGCTCAAACAATGCGATATGTCCTAGGATCTATGGCCAGCCAAAAGCACACAAGACAGAACTACCACTTCGCCCTGTCATTCCCAACATAACAGCTCCAACATACAAGTTAGCTAAGTTTGTCGCCAATTTACTGCAAGCCTCACTCCACAGCCCATACAGTACAACTAGCTCATTTGAATTCTGCAAGCAGGTGAACAACATGAGTCTCCCAGAGAACCACATCATTGTTCACGTCACATCATTGTTCACGAACGTACCGCGACATCTGGTCATTCGGAACATAATACACCGGTGGAATGAAATCCACACCCAAATCAACCTAGATCTATTCCTAGAAATAGTGGAGTTTTGTATGGAGGCCAGCTATTTCTGTTTCGAGGGACAGTACTACAAGCAAACGTATGGAACAGCAATGGGCAGCCCACTTTCGCCTATCGCGGCGGATATCGTATTAGATTCAGTCATCAGCAAAGCTATGAGTTCTCTACCTTTCGAGACTACTATTTTCAAAAAATACGTAGATGACATCTTTATGACGATTCCACGGGACTCTGGACAACTGATCCTGAACACTTTCAACAATATCGAACCAAGATTGCAGTTCACTCTTGAAATTGAGGAAAACGGACGACTTCCTTTCTTGGATATGACCGTCATCCGCAAACCAGATCAAACCCTAACAACGGAATGGTACGCCAAACAAATTGCTTCAGGACGAATGCTGAACTACACGTCGTTTCACCAACCAAAACACAAAATTAACGTAGCGAATAATTTCATACACAGAGTGTGTTCGCTCACAAACAACAAATCCATAGCAGAGATCACCAAAATAATTCATAGCCATCTTCAGAGCAATAACTACCCCAAGCAACTAATAAACCGGCTATTACATCTGTACACCAGCAAAACACAAGAACCCGAACCACCAGCAGTTACACAAAGCCAACCATCATGTCAGCATCCCACCCAACCAGCCATAATGCCAGCCAATCCCACCCCCACACAATCAGCAACACCGCCACCAGATCAACAAAATCAAGGAAACATCATCATTGCAGCTCAAAACATCTCAACATGCAGCCCAACGCAACCTGAAATAGAAAAACAAGATAAGACATACAGATCAATTCCATACATACCCGCATTAACAGAACGAATAACCAAAATCCTAAAACAGATTCCCCAGCATAACCGTAACATCAAAACAACTTCGTACAGTTAGAAATCTCCACACTAAAGTAAAACATCCTGTAGACAAACATGAAATTAGTAATATTATATATAAGATACCATGCAATGACTGTAACAACTACTACATAGGAATGACGAGAAACAATTTAAGTAAAAGACTATCAGGGCATAGAGCTAATGTAAACAAACTGGAGAAACTGATACAGGAAAACAACACTAACACAGAAGCAGCTACCGCATCGCTTGTAGAAACAACAACAGCACTCATCCAACACTGCATAGAACACGATCACAGATTCGATCTGGATCGAACTGAGATAGTAGATCATAGCTACAAACAGACTACACTACCATTTCTAGAAATGTGTCATATAACTAACACTAACAACACAGTCAATAAGCGAACAGACATAGACAAGCTCAGCACGACATACGCAGCCGTACTACACAATATCAAAACCATAAATGAACGCAGAAGCAGGAGAGAAAATGAGCACAATGTAGGAGAGGAATAAATTATTCCAATAGGGCATTTTGGCTACCAAAATGAATGTTCATGTTAGGGGGAGGTAGAACAAAGAAAATTTGCGCCATTAGCTAAGGGAAAAAAATGAAAATTGATAACAGTGCTTCCGAAGTGTAAGAATTTTTAACAAATTTTCCTAAATATCCAAAACAAATTTTTCACACAAATTAAATCAAATAATCAATTCACAGCATGTACGGACAATTAGACAAACAGACGGTGCAAGTTAGACTAAACATACGACGACAAACAACAAAAATATTGTAAGTTCAATTGACTATTATCTATAAAATTAGGACAATTAGAGTACTCATTAAATTGCAGTTCCCTTGAAAAGACACAATCCCCGTGTCGAAACGTCGGGTAAATAAAAACTCGTTCTAATAAGTGCAAGATTGAGTAGCCGTTCAATAAATTAAAGTTGTTTACATTTTTAGAATGTGTGGTAAAATTAAAAATAGAACAAATCATTAAAGAAGAACGTCAAAATACACATTAAATTTAGAAACAGAAAACTAAAAGTATTTTAACATTGTACGATCTGTGTTGCCATACGACAACACTCCTCCTCAACACTTATCGGTACTGTTACAAAGTCCACAAAGTTTTCTCAAAGCACTTAAACGAAGTCTTGGTAGAGGTTTCGTCAAGAGATCAGCTCGCATCACCTCACTTGGACAGTATTGATACTCCACTAATCCAGTCTGCTTCAAATCCTTCGTAAAATACTACTTGGTATCTATATGCTTGGTACGGTTGCTGAACTTGTCGGAATCCAACATCCGAAGACAGCTTTGATTATCGTCGAACATTCGAACTGTTGTTACTTTTTCTCCCAAGTCAAGCATTAATCTTTTCAGCCACAGAGCCTCCTGCGAGGCTTCCGACAGAGCAACAAATTCAGCCTCCGCAGTTGATAGGGAAACACAGGATTGTTTACGACATGCCCACGAAATCGTTCCTCCATTGTAGTGAAATATAAAACCACTATTCGATTTTCGCCCGTCTCGACACTCCGCCCAATCGGCATCTGCATATCCAATCAATCCTGATTCATCACATTTGTCGCTAAACCGAAGACGCATATCAA
The DNA here is from genome assembly GCF_024139115.2 of Armigeres subalbatus. Taxonomy (NCBI): domain Eukaryota; kingdom Metazoa; phylum Arthropoda; class Insecta; order Diptera; family Culicidae; genus Armigeres; species Armigeres subalbatus. The sequence continues at coordinate 397,502,704 of NC_085141.1, forward strand.
CAGTGCCTTTCAAATAACGTATAACTCGTTTAATCTCGTTCCAGTCCTGCTGAGAGGGCTTACTTGTTCTCCGACTGAGAATAGACACAGACGCAGCAATGTCTGGGCGTGAGTTGACCGATATGAACAACAGCTTTCCAATCAATCGTTGATACTCATGGTTGTCTGGTAGGAAATTACCATCCCGCTCTTGCTTCTCGTACCCTGTATCCAGAGGTATCGCCGACACCTTTGCATCTTCTAAACCAGCAGTTTTGACGACATCGCTGATATATCGTTGCTGGCTTATGTAGTAGTTCCCTTCTGTATCTCGGTCTACGTCAACTCCTAAATACTGTCGAAGATCCCCCAAACTGCTAATGGCGAAGTTTGTCTTCAATGTCTGCTCCAAAGAGGCTATAATACCGTCGTCGTCCGATCCGAATCACATTTTTGGAATCCTTCATTCGCCAGAACTTCATGGAGTCGATTGTTCCAGGATCGCGCCGCTTGCTTCAACCCATATAAACTTTTTTTCAAACGGCACACCTTGTTTGCAGATCCCTCCAAAACGAATCCAGGAGGCTGCCGAATAAAAATCTCCTCCTCAAGGTTGCCGTAAAGAAAAGCAGACTTGACGTCATACTGTCGCACTGTCATGCCCCTTTTCGCCGCAACTGACAACAATGCTCGAAACGTAGTCAAACGTACAACCGGTGCGAATATTTCATCGTACTCAGTTCCGTATCGTTGGTTGAATCCTTGAGCAACAAGCCTTGCCTTGAAACGCTTCACTTTCCCGCTGGAATCCCTTTTTAGTTTATACACCCATTTGCTTCCCAAAGCCCGACGGCCTGGTGGCAAATCAACAACTTCCCAGGTATCATTTGCTTGAATAGACTCCAACTCTTCTAGCATGGCATTGTGCCATTCATCCTTGTGTTGACAATCTCGCGATTCCGCATAGGTCCTGGGTTCCTTTTCCATCTTGTCAGTAGCACAAACATATCTCGGCGGTAAAACACCTTTTGTTGTACGTTCAGATCGACGGACTGTTGGTTCCAAGGGATCGTTCAAGAATTCCTTCTTTCCTATGTATTCGCCACCACGATCAGACCGAAGAATTTTCGGTTTACATCCAAACTGCGTTTTCGCTCTCTCGACGAACTCTTTAAGCTTCTCCAACGTATCCGACTTTCTTCGCACTATATAAACTACAGTGAATCTACTGTAGTCATCTATGAAGGTAAGGAAATACCTTCGACCACCCAACGTCGCCGTTCGCATGGGACCGCAGATATCCGTATGAACTAGATCCATTACTGCCAATGACTTGCGTTCTGATTCCTTCGGAAAGGTACTTCTGTGCATTTTTCCTCTTATGCACACTTCACAAACATCATCACACTTGCACTCATCAACTTTGAAATCATCGGCTAATACACACATCTTCTGAACGGCTTCGCAACTCCTATGGCCTAATCGATGATGCCATTCATGAATACAATCACTTTTCTTTTGAACGTTTGACGCTAATTCATCTGACACTCGCATTACAAACAAATTGTGTTGAAGGTCCGCGTAAGCACCGACAACTCCATCACGAGCGACTGCGGCACCCTTGTCATCGAATGTTAACACGTAACCTTTGTTCACAAGCATTTTTACCGACAACAGATTACTGTTCATTTCTGGAACGAATAGTACTTCCTCCATCAAAATCATCCGAGCTCTCTTTTTGTCATCCAGCACTTTAATCATACCGCGTCCTCGACCTTTTGAAACTACTTTGGCTCCATTAGCAACGTATACAACCTCTTTTACACTTTCATCAAGGCTATCGAAAAAACCGCGATGGTTTACTATATGGCAAGTAGCACCTGAATCCAACAGCCACAGCTTGTCAGACGACTCGGAATATGCAGTAAGAAACGCCCATTGATTATCCTTAATAGGCACGTTCACTGCACTATGCACTTTTTCTTCATCCTGTCTTGCGTACTTGTTCTTCTTCCACTCTTTAAACTTTTCACATTCCGCTTTTCTATGTCCAGACTTTTTGCAGAAAAAACACTTAATATTATTTACATTGGACCCTGCATACAACACTGTTTCTGGATAGTCGTCATCTTCAGAACGGTCTTTTTTCTTCTGCCATTCATCTATCAGTTTCCCCTTGGCAAGGTTCAAAGTTAAATCTTCATCTGGGCGCGCCTCTAATGCAGTTACCAGAGTTTCGTACTCATCAGGTAAACTACTGAACAATATTGCGACGAGCCAGTGATCATCCAGTATCTTGTCTCCTTGCAAATCATTCAATTTTTCGAACAGTTCCGTAAGACAGCTAATATGCACTTCCATATCACCGCCTCTTTCGAGCCTGAGACGACAGATCTTCCGCATCAATGACACCTTCGTAGTGAGCGTACGTTTCACATGGAAATCCTCCAAATTTTTCCAAGCCTCTGCCGCAGATTTAGCTTTCCGTATGTGGATCAATTGACTGTCCTCTACTGCTAGTCCAATCGTGGCCATCGCCTGGTCATTCTTGCTGGTCCATTCGGTTGACACTTCTTCAGGCTCTGCTTTGCTGATGACGGTCCAATTACCTTCCTTCATCCGGAAACTCCAATTGTCGTAATTTGTTCCATTGAGCTTGGAGAACGACACAATTCTATCACCAGTAGCCATTCCCAACAAACATTCACTAGTTGAACTAACATCAGTGTGATGATTTAATTCAGCGCTGTGTTGAATTATGTCTGTACTATTTCTTATCACAACATCTGTTCAAGCTTTGTTCACACAATTTTGGCGAAGTTATACAACTACAACATCTCATTTTGAAAAACAACTTTATTAACTGATTCGTTAAACCTTTAATATGCATTTTACTAAGCCTCAATTCAGCTACATGTGAATTCTTCGAAAATAATAACGCATAGAAGGTAACATCATCAAGATCTCCAATGAGCGTATTTTGAAGCAATTGCTATTTTCATATAATCATTTTAAAATTTTCCTAAATCGGGTCTCGAACTGCTGTCATTTGATCATCCGCCGGTAACGCCGGTGTCATCCGCGCCATCCTTGATTAGTTAGATATGGCTCACTCAATGCATAACATAATTAATCTTATTGCTGAATATGAATCATAATTGAACTCTTATTCAATAAGTCGATCTGTCAAACTACAGTTTGTAAATAACTGAACAAGATTTTTATTTCAACCATTGTTCAGCCAGTCATAACCTTCGCACACTAGGAAAAATACGTAAAATAGTGTCGATAAACGATAAAATAAAATCCATTCCCAATGCTATTTATGAATTTATGAAAATAAAATCAAAGTATATTCGGCCTTCCTCAGAATCTCTTGATAAACGGTTGCGATATGATTGTCAAATGCTAAGATTATTCCAATAAAGATCAACATTCATGCGATAATATTGGGATTCCACAAAAGATATTTTAGTTACCAGATAAAAATTATCGCTGTCGTCGCTGTCCGGAACATCTTTTCATGGCGAGGATAGTGGATCTAAATGTCAATGATTGAAAAATACATACGACTTGACAGTTAGGTACCACACATGTTTTGGACAGCAGAACAAAGGGAACCGAAGCGACAATCTTTATCTGGTAACTAAACTATATTTTGATTCCACACATCAAAGATTCAATAATTCTCCGACCTTATTCAACGGCGTTCTATCCGGCTTTTAGTAAATTTATTTCCGCATGAATGCATGATTTTTTTATTGCTCCAGCAGTTTTGTTTGATATAATCTCCGACAGCTTAATAAATCACGAAAATAAAAAGCATGTCTTGAAAATAAATAATTATTTTATTGTCTTTTTATTGTCTTAATTGATTTATTTATGTCTATTTGTATTATTCAGTATCCATTTTTCCTATAAATCAAATTTTCCAGATCTAGAATCCAGATTTTCTCTCAAACTGAAAAAGCATGTTTTTTTCCACTGTGCGATAGATCAGATAAATGGGAAATCCAATGGTTAAGAAGGACAAAGGTTAAGAAGGATGTCTAAATGCTTGCTTATTAACTTACTATTCAAACTCAATTCGACCACCCTTTCAGAGCATCACATCATAGTCGAACAGAGAACTTTAAAATCATTAGTTCAGCACACTGTTTAACTTCCCCAATGTGCTGAAATGTGATAAAACGAAAACGTTAGTTTGACTTCAAATAAAGGTAGTAAACAAATAAATAGGTCATGTCGAATATTAGTTAGATTAAATGCTGAAATGAAATCCGTCTAGCGAATTATTCAGCATACATTTTATTCAGCTACGAATATCACAAATAAACAATAATTCAACCTAGATGCTTATTTGTAGCTTGTCGTTGTTTGTTGGGTTGTGATAACTAAACCGCCGCGACTTTATCCGCCCGATTTAACTGATAATTTTCAAATAACTTATTTTTTGATTCGGTTCCGTAGTTCCGCGCACTCATTCCGCCTACTCCGCTGGGCCCATAACCTATTGGCCAGAGACAGGATTTCGAATCATGAGGAAACTCGCAATTTACATGAAAAACGTGGATGATTTATTAGAATGAGAACACATTGAAGTTGTTTACATTTTTAGAATGTGTGGTAAAATTAAAAATAGAACAAATCATTAAAGAAGAACGTCAAAATACACATTAAATTTAGAAACAGAAAACTAAAAGTATTTTAACATTGTACGATCTGTGTTGCCATACGACAACATTTCTTTACTATACTGGGTGTCATTTAGATTTTTGGAAATCGAGAGCGTTACGCTGAAAGGGAAGATTTCTAACGTTACTAGCGCCTTTATCTTTTGATGGATTTTGAAGATTTATATATCAATCGACTCGGACACTCTCCAGCAATTTGCCAATTTCATTGAAACTTAAGGTTGTAAACGATAAGCTATTGAAACTTTCAATTTTTGTCAAAGCCAGTAAAAATTTCATATGTAACCATCTCGTGCATTCCTAACACGGACATCCGAATGCGCTGAGTCACGGGTCCACCGCAAGATTTTCTTTGTGTATAAAAGAAGCAGTGCGTGCCGTGTGTGCGAGTCATTACAATTCGTGACAGCAGCGCGTACTGACGGGCTTTTTGCTCGCGCATTTTTCGTTTCGTTCGCTCGTTCGCTGTGTTTACCTACACTGCATGCAGTCGCTAGCGGGAGAGCTGCCGGTGGGTGGTGGGTCTGCGAATATGCATGAAAGAAGAGGGCGTCTTTTTACCCTTCTTACACCCTAAGAAGGGTATAAAGATCGCTTGAAAAACAAACTTTTTATCCGAGGCTCGGAGACCCAAGTCGTATATACCAATCAACTCAGCTCGACGAACTGAGCACATGTATGTATGTGTGTGTGTGCGTGTGTGCGTGTGTGCGTTACAAAAATCTCACATCAAGATCTCAGCCGTCCGTGGACCGATTTGCACGATTTTAACACTAAACGAAAGCTATGACTTTGTCATTGTACAAGTTCAATTTTTTTTTGCAATCGGACATTTGGTTCCAGAGATATGTGAGAAATACGAACATGAAGTGTATTTTAATAAAACTAACAAAATAATATCACATAAATATCTCAGCCGTCTGTAAACCAATTTGCATGATTTTATCTTTAAACGAAAGCTATGACTTTGCCATTGAACCCATTGTATTTTGTTTTTGCAATTAGACATTGGGTTCCGGAGATATATCTGAAATACGAACATAAAGCATTAGACGTATCAACTTCACACATTGGTAAAATATGTCCCATCAAGATCTCAGTCGTCCTTGGACCGATTTGTGCGATTTTATCTTTAAACGAAAGCTATGTTTTTGTCATTGAACCCATTAATTTTTTTCTGCAATTGGAAATTCGGTTTCAGAGATATCTGTGAAATACGAATATGAGACATATTTTCAGACTACTAATGAAGAATTGTCACACCAATATCTCAGCCGTCTATGACCCGATTTGAACTCTTTTGGGCTTAAACAGAAGCTGTAATATTGCCATTTAAGGCGGCAAATCAAATCTGCAGTCTTTTTGTATTTTTAAAATTGTTAAATTTCCAGAAATATCCCTTTTTCTTTAAATCGTTAAAAGCATGATAATATCAGTTATTTTACATTCAATTGAAGGTCATATGCATAGAAATTGTAATATGCACTGGGCACACACAACCATTCAAAAGTGTAAGAAGGGTTGCGTTCACTGTAGGTGGATTAAGTCGGGTTTTTATTCTGTGCTTGATGATAGTCGGATGCAGTGGTATCGGTTGCGATGGATGCAATCGCCCATCGCATCGCTCGGAGTTCACGGCTAGAGGCCGATGATGGCTGAGGCAGAGATGACAGCGGTGGCGGAGGAAGAAGAATAAAATTAGCACAGAGAGATTTGGTCTGCTCATTCACGGAAACTGATTGGTTTCATACTCCACACCACATGATACCGGGATGGGTACGCGTCATGGCATATGACTGACCATATGTTAAGTTGTGCTTGGTACTAAACAGGACGTACATTTAAACATGGTTAAACATATTTAACAGTTCTGATTCCCCAGCAAAAAAAAAATCAACTACACTGATGAAAATAAAAATTTGATTAAAATAATTACTTTCATTCATCCGCAGAAGGCATTAACAATTAAAGATGCACAATAAGCAATAATGATAATATCCACTTTAGATTAAAAGTTTGGAGCCAAAACAAAGCCAAACAAACAACTTTTCGTTGCCATTTTAGCAGTACCTCCTATATTTTAATAGGGTTACTGCTCCTTGACTTGTTTCTTAATGTTGTGATTTTTTCAGCAATAAGCACGTATGTTAGTAAAAAGAAGCATAGAAATTGGTGCTGTATTTCTTTGTTTGGAAAACGGGACAGTTCCCTTAAAATAGCACATTTTGCATAAGTCTAAACATTTTATTAATAGAATTTTTAAACTTTAAATACTATCATCAATAAGGAATCTATGAATGCCCTACATTTGCTTAAGTAAATAAGGGCTCAATAGTTAAAAACAAAGCAATTCTAATTATATATTTAATTATTAGTTTTATTTTCAGAAGTTTTGAATTAACAAATTGCTAATAATTGTACACAGCATGGAAGTTGTCGTTTCCAATATCAATACCTATAATCAAATTCCATAAATCCAAAAGTTTTTTTTTTTTTTTTATTTCTTTATTATAGAGGTTTGCAGCCCTGGGCTGGCTCACCTCTTAGGCAAAAGTTATTAATTAAATGTAAATACGTTACGTTTATACAAGTCCTACGTCTACTCGCGGTTATGTTGAAAACATTACCCATTGCTCGTTTTTCAAAATGCAAATCATAATCACTTCGTGACAAGCGAAATTCTCTGTCGGTAGCAGCCCATGCGTTCCTTGCAGGGAGACGCTGCAAAACAATGTATAGACGTCTATCGTGCTCCAGCGGCAAATCATAAATTGGCTGATAGTGGCATCAGTAGCAGTGAAGTGGAAATTCATTTCAAAATTTTGATTTCCTGCGTGCGCGGTATGAAAACTCCTTTCCTCTTTGAGCCTGAAAAGGGCCGTTTTAAGTGGAGCTTGGGCTTGGCCAGCTCGATACGCTCGAAGATGTCGTTTACGAAGCTGTTTATGATGCTTATCGTCTTCGATGAGACGCCCTTGACGATAGTTATCTGAGCCTTGCTGCCGCCGCCCGTAGCAACCATCCTCGCTGTCACCTTTTCCGCAGCATTTCCACCGTCGATGTCAGGTTTGGCACTGCGATGAGGTTGCCCTTTATGCCAAACGTACTTTTGCCCCTTTGCCTTTTATTTCTCGTCCTCTCTTATGTGCTTTTCTCGTTAAATTTTACACTGGGGTCGTTTTTTACGCGGCTTTTTTTACGCGGATTTTGGAAATGGGAAATAATTTGTGAGAAGTGAGAAGCAAGAAGGGAGAAGTGAGGAGTGTGAAATGAGAAGCGAGAAGTAAGAAATAAGAAGATAGAAATGAGAAGTGACTAGTGAGAGCCGAGATGTAACTAGTGAGATGTGAGAAGGGTGAAGTGAGAAGTGGTAAATAAAAATCGAAAAGTGAGTAGTGAGAAGCAATAAGTGAGAAGTGACAAATGAGAAATTAGATACGATAAGTGAGATTTACGATAAAGGAAGTGAGAAGCTATAAGTGAGAAGTAGGAAGTACGAAGTGAAAAATGAGAAGTGCAAAGTAAGTAGTGTAAAGTGAGAAGTGAGGAGTAAGAAGTGAATAGTGGGAAGTAAGCACTGAGAAGTGAGAAACGATTGGTGTGAAACGAGAAGCAAAAAATGAGAAGTGAGGTCGAAGAAGTAAAAAGTGGATGAGAAGTAAGATGTGCGAAGTGAGAAGTGAAATGTGAAAAGTGAGAAATAGGAAGGGAGGAATGAGAAGTAAGAAAACGGTAGCGAGAAGTGAAATGTGAGATTTGGGAAGTGTGAAGTAAAGAATAATATGCGAGTAGTGAGAAGTAAAAGGTGAGCAGTGGAAAGAGATTGCTGAAAAGTGAAAAGTGAGAAGTAAATAGTGAGTAGTTAGATGTGAGAAAGCAAAATAGAGAAATAAAAAATGAGAAGTAATATGTAAGATGTGAGATGCAAGAAATGAGAAGGTAGAAATGAGAAATTAGAAGTGAGAAGTAAGAAGCGAGAAATGAGAAGTAAGAAGTGGGAAGTAAAAAGTGAAAAGTGAGAAGCGGGAAGTCAGAAGTGAGAGGCGAGAAGTGAATAGTGGGAAGTAAAAAATGAGATAAAAATGTAAGATTTGAAAAATGAGAAGTGAGAAACGAGAAGTGATAAGTGAGAGCCCAGAAATGAGAAGCTATAAGTGAGAAGTGAGAAATTCGATACGAGAAGTGAGATGTAAGATGTGAGAAGCGAGAAGTGATAAGTGAGAGCCGAGAAGTGGGTTGGAAGCAACAAATTCGAAGTGAGATTGAGAAGTGAGAAATTCAATACGAGAAGTGAGATGTAAGATCTGAGAAGTGAGAAACAAGAAGTGATAAGTGAGAGCCGAGAAGTGGGTTGGAAGCGACAAATTCGAAGTGAGAAATTCAATACGAGAAGTGAGATGTAAGATGTGAGAAGTGTGACGCGAGAAATGAGAAGTAAGAAGTCAGAATTAAATGGAGAGAACTCAGTTGTGAGAAGTTAGATGAGAGAGTTAGGAGCGAGAAATGAAAAGTAGTAAGATGTGGGAAGTGAATGCAAGAAGGGTGAAGTTAGAAGATAGAAGTAGGGAGTGAGAAGTGAAAAGCGAGAAGTGGGAAGTGAGAGGCACGAAGTGAATAGTGAGAAATGAGAAATGAGATAAAGATGTGATATGTAAAAAGCGAGAAGTGAGAAACGAGAAGTGATAAGTGAAAGCCGAGAAGTGAATTGTGAGAAGTGAGATATGAGAAGTAAGGAGTGAGAAATAAAAAGCAATATGTAAGATGTGAGAAGTGCGAAGCAAAAAGAGAGCTAAGTTAGAAGGGTGAAGTGAGGTGTGTGATGTGGAAAGTGAGATGCACATAATTGAGAAGTGAGAATCAAAAAGTGAGAAGGGAGAGGCGAGAAGTGAATAGTGAGAAGTGAGATGTAAAAAGTGAAAAAATTAGATAAATATGGAAGATGTGAGAAGTAAGAAGTGTACCACGCGAATTTGACGTCATACGTTCCATTGCTTGGATTTCAATCGTAACGTCATGCTCGTTTGGCTACACTAATTGAGAGTTCGTTTGGCTACACTCGTCTTGGCCTCAGCTCATCCATAGATCTTACAGTGCCTATAATCTAGGCTACCTTCAGATTTGGGTACAATATTTAGACCACTACCCGAGATGCGGGTCGTCGAGCAACTCGATAACATTATCTCGGCCTAAAAAAAGTGAAAGGCACCAACCAGACACAAGTCACCGGGCCGCAAGAGGGGACCTGCCGGTCAGTGCCATCGGCACAAGCGACCGAAAATCCCTAGCAGCTGGTCAGTAGCTCAAAGCGGAAGTCGAGCGCATCTCGACCCGCAAAGAAAGTTAAGGACAGAGTAGAGGCCTTGTTGGTGATATGCATAAGTACGCCGCCGTCGATGCAGGCGACTGAAAAGCTTTCGGCGCTGAAACAGGAGGCGCGAAGCGTCAGACGCACCAAGACTGGTGAAATGATCTTGGTGTTGAAACGTGGAGCGCAAGCTAGCGGGACGAGTGGACCAATCATAGCAGCACACAAGCTTCACATAGGTTGCTGCAACTCATATGTGACCAGATTTAGACACAATCAAGTTGCTGCATCCATTTTTGTCTGAATTGTGCTGCTCGGGAAGAGATCCACAAGATACCACAAGGAGCATGTAATATATTTGAAAAAGGTCGACAGACCTTTGTTTACGCGTGTAGGTCTAAAAGCCTTACTCAAGGATTTTATTCGGATAGCCTAGAAGTTATGTTGTGTACACATTCTATTCTATGTACTACAAGGTGCATGCACCATATATGAAATAGGTTGACAATGCATGCATCATATTTAAAACAGGTCCACAGACCTTTGGTTACGCGTTTAGAGCAAAGGCCTTACTCCATGAATTTATTGGATGGCTAAGAAGTTATTCTGCATACACAATACACATTCTATTCTATTTATGCTTTGTACACATTCTATTCTGTATAGCACAAGGAGCATGCAATATATTTGAAACAGGTTGATATACCTTTGGTTGCGCGCAAGGAATGTAATTGTCGCTGAAAAATGCAAAAACCAGCGACAAAAGAGAATAGCGATAACTCTTTGACCTCATCTGCAGAGGATAAAGACGATGTTACGTTCCGTTTTATTTGCAACAAACATGGAGAGGAATTTGATGTGAACTTTTTAAACTTTTAAAACATAAATATTGTGAATAGATGGTTAAGTTTATGTCTATACATTGATAACTGATACTTATTTAACCAAAAACATCATCGAAAACCGACTAGTTCTCAAAATGCGCGGCAGGCGATCATTGTCCTATTCTGTTGCAGTTTGGGACAAACGCTTATTGCGAGTTGAGTTTGTCCCAACATTTACAAGAGAGGACAATGTCGTTGTCATTAGCAATGTTGTTATTTTACATTCCTTGGTTACGCGAAAAAACAGCGAAAAACCGATTTTTATTAAAAATCGTTTTTACGCAATTTTTTCGGGATTTACGCGAATTTTTTCAAAAGTTTTTTTACGCGGTTTTTTACAAAGGTTAGGAAACACGTGAAAACCACGAAAAACTGATTTTTAGTGAAGTCGTTTTTTACGCGGAACGTATCCCCCGCGTAAAAACAGACCTCAGTGTATATTACAAAAGAAAGGTACCATAATCCACGGTTTATTCTGGAATTTTTGGAATCTTTAAACATTTTAGGGATAAAAAATAATTCTTGAAAGCTTAAGGAACAATTAGCAGACTTTTTCCTCAGAATCCTAGGAACCTCTATGATTAGTGTTTAAACTCTGATCAACTTTGATACCCCATTTTGCTAACGCACAGATATTGCCAGACAATTACGTCATACAAAACTACATATATGTAAACTACCGAATATTTGATGATATTTTTGTAGATCTAGAAATCCTACCGATCAGACTAAAAAGTGACTAAAATAATTACCTATATAATATTTTCGTACCATAATCATGGGTAGAACAATGCCTAGACTGTCCCACCAAGGAAGTTTCACGCGTAGGTCTTTTCTTATTTGTCCTACCCACTCCCGGCGCCACTGGTTACTAAAGATAATGTTATTTATGCATTTGTTTTATCCAAGACAAATGCTGGTCATAAACCACTGGATCCGAATTGGGTCCAACATAAACACAACCATGTCATGGTTGCCAGTTTAGATGAAATATATTACCGGATGTCAACTTCTAATTTTTGACTGCAAAATGACATGGCAATTCTTGATTGCAATTTAATGCAATTTAATTCGTCGCACCCTTCGTCTTGACCACGCCGGGATGAGAGTTTGTTCAGTCGAAAGGTTGCCATGATAAAAGATCGTCAAGGCGAAACGTCCTGCATAGAACGACAGGTCTTCTAGCGGTAGGCTGTCACATATCAACAGGTCGTGAGGGCTAGAGTATGGGCACAACAATTAATATAGAAGGCTTTCATGATGGTAATCTAAAGAACGATAATCATGAAGATTTTTTGAATGCCAGTAAATTTTTCCTGTTTCACGTCATTTGATAGTATCTAAGCTTAAAACTTTTCAGACGGTTTTGTTTATTTTTCCATCAAGTTTCCAACCCGTTTCACTCTTTATGTCGCAGCAGATAATTAGAAAACAATATTAAATTTATCCTCACCACCTATTCTTCACCGCAATTGTCAACATCCTCATTCTGCTTTTGTCCTGGATTCGTTCTAGCAGCAAAGTGCATCCCTATCACAGTGGTTGGGCCGTTGTTTGCAAGATGGACAGCGAATGCTTCGCTTTGAACCGTCAGGCTTTGTCGACCGTTCATGATACAACAAAAGCCGAGACAACTGAAACGCCAAAGAAACGCTAATTGGAAACTGCAAATTGAATCCACCGAGGAAAACTGGTTTTAATTGGAGCTGTGTGACACACTACCGGATGAAGGAAGAATAACCGTCCGTGGTTTGTTCCACCGGATGATAATTACGATGATGGTGGTGCTTTCGGTACTCCCTCTGCCATCAGCTGTTCACCAGGTGTAAAATTTATTCTGGTTTGTTTTATTTTCGCTTATCGTAGTGGACTTAATGGCTACGTGGTGGTTGTTTCCCGTGTTGGCACATAATTATTCTCTAAACTTGTTGATGGTAGTAAAAACTAATTTTAACTAAGAGGAAAAACTGTCATTTATTTCCAGCGATTGCGGGCTGGGGCGCATCAGCGGTTCAGCGTCTGTACATGGCTTCCTCCTCGCGTTTGAGGGCCTGAACCAGGACAATACCGAGCACTACATTGGCGGTCTGCAAAAGAGAGAAAGATGGCCGATAATTTTTTTTTTTACTATTTTTAACAAAATGCAAATTTCTTTGAAGTTCAAACTTATGTAATGGCCTTGAAGTGTCTGTGAAACAGTTTATTTTTTTACTACACAATTTGTTTATAATGAACTTATCCAAAACTTTCTGAAGAAATTCACAGGAAGATTATGATCGGTTTATGTCTAATAAGCTCAACATTCTTGTCCTTGGATTCTTACCAAATTATTGTTGTTGAAATGAACAACTCAAAATCCTGCATGTTCGTGAATCAAATTGAAACTATGGCATGATCTCTAGTCTTTACTTGTTCCTCTGATTGTTACATCTGACTTGTCCATGCGAACATGTGTCCAGAAATATTTTTCAACTGATTTTGCACTCCTTTCGAGCTAAAAGTTTCAAAGCCGAAGTATAATGTGCGTTCGATTTCGTTTCCGATTTGCATTTTTCATCCTTTCTCATGTCGCAATCAACGCATCAAGAACCACTCAATGTAAAGCATTATGGGAACACACAGCTGCAGGAACTTTTCCGAAATTAATTCTACAAATGCAACAAGTTCAATGGACAGTGTAATAGGCCGTTTGAATATTGCCTGTAGGGCAACTTTTTTTTTTGCTGTTAACCTAAAAAGACTTGCTTTTTCCCAGACTCATGTAGCTCATTCAGGTTGGATGAAGAAGCTTCCCCGGAATCGACTTGTACATGGTCGGATCGGAGTGCTACAAAGAATTTATGTGCCTGTTGTCAGAGTTTCTCCCAAAAGTGAAATAATTGTTTAAACATCATTTTGGGAAAAAAAACAACACGAGAGGAGCCTACACTGAATAATTTCTAATGTGCGAGAGCTTATCAAAAGCGGTCGTCAATCTTTTTGTCATTACCAGCAAAATGTTTATTTCGTTCTTTTCTAATCTTTGTCACAAGTGTCTCCCAATAGACAGTTTGGAAACTCGGCCCTTGAGAAGACAAAATTGTATTTCAAATAAAAAATATTAAAAATGATTATAAATTTTCTAAACCAAATCAATCCAATCCAAATCCAATCCAAATCCAATCCAAATCCAATCCAAATCCAATCCAAATCCAATCCAAATCCAATCCAAATCCAATCCAAATCCAATCCAAATCCAATCCAAATCCAATCAAAATCCAATCCAAATCCAATCCAAATCCAATCCAAATCCAATCCAAATCCAATCCAAATCCAATCCAAATCCAATCCAAATCCATCAAATCAATCCAAATCAATCCAAATCAATCCAAATCAATCCAAACCAATCCAAATCAATCCAAATCAATCCAAATCAATCCAAACCAATCCAAACCAATCCAAATCCAATCCAAACCAATCCAAATCCAATCAAACCAATCCAAACCAATCAAATCAATCCAAATCAATCCAAACCAATCCAAACCAATCCAAACCAATCCAAATCCAATCCAAATCAATCCAAATCAATCCAAATCAATCCAAACCAATCCAAATCAATCCAAACCAATCCAAACCAATCCAAACCAATCAAATCAATCCAAATCAATCCAAATCAATCCAAATCAATCCAAATCAATCCAAATCAATCCAAATCAATCCAAATCAATCCAAATCAATCCAAATCCAATCCAAATCAATCCAAATCAATCCAAATCCAATCCAAATCCAATCCAAATCCAATCCAAATCCAATCCAAATCCAATCCAAATCCAATCCAAATCCAATCCAAATCCAATCCAAATCCAATCCAAATCCAATCCAAATCCAATCCATTAGCAAATAAACAAGTTCTGCATGACATATTGCACTCATTCTCTTAGAGGATGCGATTAAAAAAAATCAAGTAATGTTTCTTTCCTAATTGTCAAAACCAAAAATCAAAAGTTTACAATTTCTTCATAAACCACAAACCATAACAGCGCTGCATGCGTGCATAAATTAACAATTCAAATTACCTTCCCACGTATTCACATCTCAAACCTTGAAGCTCTCTCGTCATTCACTTTTCTCGCGGTGAAAATGAGTTTCCCCGACAGAAAAGAAAAACCACATGAGCTCATGAGTTGGCAAATGTGGAACACCCCATCGCACCCATTTTTGCCAACAACTGCTGCTCCATCATTCATAACGGCAGCCACCCACGAACGGTGAAGTCAACGACGCTAACGAAACGTGATATCGAAGTTCGCAAATGTTTCACGGGGCAACCATAATTGGCGAAAGTATTCGAAAAGTTTTCCACCTTTATCGTGGGAAATCAGAGCACACATTGCGACGATGTTTATTGACATGGGTACGGGTGATTAACTCTTCACAGAAAACTTGTTTTCGGGCGAACATCATCGAGTTACGAAATACCGAGTGGTGGTGCGGAATTGGCCGCGAATATAAATGAGAGAAACTTACGTGGATTGCCGAGAGTATCATGGCCATGATGGCGGCCCAGATGGATTTGTCCTCCAGGAACCAGGTCAGCTCGTCGACGCACCCATGGAAGAAGGCATTTCCGGTGACGGTGTCGCGGCACTCGAGGGGCAACGGTTGACGCAGGACCATGTAGTCGTTCGGACCGTCGGCTCCACAGCATCCGATCTGGGGGGAAAAGAGGGATAATTAATAAGATTGATTTAAAACGTTGCTTTTTCTTAATGGACGGCAATATAATTTTACAATTGAATAAAAGTTTTATTGCATATAAAGAACACTGTTCATCATTTTTTGTGAGATAAAATTTAAATCAAATTAAATGAAATTACTTTTTGTTTTCAAATTCGTTTAAAATTTACAATTAAGGGTAAATAAGAACATTTCATTGTAATCCGTTTTTCAAAATGAATTATTTCCTATGAAAGGCATTGTACAAACGGCAGTATTTACAAACGACCCGCATATTAAAATTGTTTGTTAGGCTCAGAGCAAGTATTGAACCCTTTCCTAGCCAGCACATTCCCACATAGAGGAGATTATTTTTAAATCCGATGATTATTTTCCGGTTATAAGTGTGTACCTTTCAAGCCGAATCATCACCATCCCGTTGCTTTGAAATGGCTTGTCTCTAGGCTGGGTGGAAAATCGGTGCTCAATAAAACTCGAAAGAGTCCAACCCCACTTCCAATGTCGGCATCGTCATCATCACCGGCTTAAGCTCTTTTCGGGTTCCGAGAAGGAACTGGGGAAGCCTTTGTTGTCCTGGCTGAATAATAAGCACATACACACACATTCATATGGTTCTTTTTCTGCCATTGTTTCCGACCTCTAGCATCACCATTACCACAGACTAACTGAGCTCAATTGAACCGAAACGGGCCGATAAAGTAGCCCCAATCCTTTCCTTTCTTCCCCGACCTGACCTGAACTAGAAGCAAGAGGATTCGATTCTATTTATGAACACAGAAAAAAATAATAAAAAATAAACAGCGCGTAAAACTTGACATGCGGAAATTTAAGCTATTATACGCTGAAATGGCCCTCTTCCTAACAATATTGCGTACAACTTGTATGCAATATCGACGATTCTCGTCAAATATTGTATACATTTAGGCTACTTCTCGTGTGGAAGTACGCTAATAATGACGTTCCATTTATGTGCATGATTTCCAGCGTAAATTTCAGTGGATTTTTCTATCTGTGAAAAGTCAATGGGCTTGGCTCCGTAAAAAAAAAACACAAGAAAAAGGGGGCTCATGGAATAAATACATTTTCAGATAATTGAATTTGTTTCAAACAAAAGATCGAATATAGGCACTTATCAATTATTTAGTACGGTAGCTTTTACAAACACACGAACGAAGGACAGTTTTGTGAATTAATGCAAGTGAGATTGGCTCGTTTGATGCCATAACTCATTCAACCTGCTCAGGCGAAACGGAAATTGGACTTTGTGAAACAACGGCCTTTCTTTTGACCAAACGACAACGTCGATTGAGGCATCATTTCCTTCTCATTTCCAGGAAAGTGCTCATCCACCCTCAAATTATTTACGGCCGACCGATCACTCCGCCGCACATACACACCGTCCGGATGAATCTTTCCATCGGTAGAGGGCCTTCGGTTTCTGGGGGCCTCAAACATAGAAGCCTTTCATGTTTGGATTCGGTAAAATATATGTCAATAAATGCAACTCTGTGGGGTCGATTCTCTCCGGTAAAGCTAGGTGGAAGTGAGCACGAGAAAAAAAAACTTATATTGTGTCCAAACAAACAAGCGATTCCACTTCAGGCGGAATTCCTCCCCGATAAGCAAGAATGCTGAGGCAAGCAACTGTTTTGTATGCCGTAGGCTTGTGGTCTTTTTAACGTGGTGTGGACTTTTTGCCCTCCAGGTGGGAATCTGTTTGGAAGCCGGTGGTTGGCCAAATGATTCACGCTTGGTCGATTGTAGTTTTTGAAACTCTAAAATGAGATGTAAACGTCCTTCCTCATGGTACCTTATTTATAATTAGTAGATTTTTTTGCTTCTTCACGATGTTGGAATATAAGTTCTTGAATTCTTGAATTTCATATTTCATTGAGGTTGACTTCGTTTGTTTCAGCGAGGTTTCAATGCAATTGCAATACATATTCACATATGTAAGGGTTTCGAGAGTCCATCATTTTAAAATATAACCGGCGTCATCGAGGAAAGGTGTGACATAAATGTTGTTATCAAGGGTTGTTGTTTATGATGAGGCATTTATACATAAATGTGGCACGTTTAACAGCTCCTATAGTTTGTTCCTTGATGAAAACCGTTTCACGTCAACTATCGCTTCTGGTGGGTGCAGCTCATCATGTATGAGGCATGCTTTCAATTCTTCGTCGTTGTCATTCTTTGGAGGCAAGGAAATGTCCAAGTGTGCTTCAGGAAATCGAAGAAACTTTGGGCCGCTGAACCAGCTACTGTTCTTGTTGAAGTATGGCCCCACACCCCATTTTGTTACTTCGTCTGCTGAGTTCGTTTTAAATCATGTCCATCTCCGTTCTTCACGTTTCGGTGTCTCTAGAATTTCTCCCACGCGAGAGAAACAAACGGACAGTGTGGGTCTTTGTGAGTTATTCCAAATAATCCGTTGAGTTATTGGAAACGTACGACCATCCACTACTAGTTCCATCATACCCGTTCCTAGGACACAAGCCTAAAGTTCCATTCTATTGATACTCATTAACTTGAGCGGGGCTACTTTTGCTTTCGTAGCTACCATAGCTACTTTGACTTCACCCACGGCACTTCCGTGTCATCGAAAGTTGCATGTACAAGAGAAAGCTAATGGGCTAGTATCTACGAATATATGAAGTTGAATGTTTTCAAAACTGTTGATGTCTGGAGGTCGAAAATAGTATCTAGAAAGGCTGATTCGCTCTATGCCGTGAATTGCGCCAATCCATTTCAACCAATCCTTGAACATATTATAGTCGACCATCCGATTCCAGCACGCCACGCGTCTTGGATGAGAATTCTACCGAATATCAGGAACGGCGCTAGGAGACTCAGAGAGTCAAAAAGTGTCAAGACACATTGCAAAATCTGTCGCTTGGTTGGCCTTGCCTTTTTATCGATGTTTTCTCGCATAGCCGTTTCAAAATAGATTATATCTTCTTCACTTCTTCAAAACATCCCAATTCATGTTCTGATGTTAAACTGTTTTCCAGGTTTAATTCAATTTCACAGCTTGATTTTGCCTTTCGCCCAGATGCTCCACAGCCACCTTACTGTTTGAGCACTAATAGCGAATTTCGGAGCCACCTCGTTTGTAAACTTCTCGAATTTCAGCAGCACCCGTTGAGTCTGTCCTACAGTAGGAAAGCTGTAGAGGTAATCGTCCACGTAGTGGCTGTGTAGGATGCCATAGACCGCTCTCGGGAAGTACTCTATAAACCTCCTGACATTTCCATTCTTCACCAACTGTGCTGTCGCTGGTGATCCCAAAGTCGCCACATCCATTACCATCATTTCGTACATCGGTCTGATCGGATTATGGATATCTGGTAAAACATTTCTTTAATGTCACCGACTACAGCTGCCGGAACCGAAACACTACTGCTTGCATAGACGTCAGCATTGGCGTAACTACAGGGAGGCTAGGGGGGCTATATCGCTCATATCTAGCTCTCCGGTCACATGAAGGCTTAACTGTAAGCAATGGATTTTCTCCATCATCTCTCTACGAACTAGTTGAATCTATTTTATCAAGTTTTCAAATTTTAAACAATTGTTATGTTTTGCGATAAAAATGCTGAAAACGAAGGATGGGTGAACTGGGGGTAGGACGCCCACGTTAAGGAAAATACCGTTTTTATCAATAAAAACCAACAGTTCAGCAAGTTCTCACCAGCACAAACTGAAGAACAGCTTATCTGCTACTGACTACCGATGACAGTTATCTAATTTAGCATTTTGTTGTACAGAAATTTGATTTTTAAAAAAAGCAACCACAAAAAAATGATTTTGAAACCATGCGATTAAGGAAGTTTGTTATGTATTATTGTATATACCTATTGCTGAATAAAGAGAACTGCAGCTGCTGGCAGAAGTATCATTCAGTAGCCTGCCGTGGTGTAGAGAGGGAACTCTAGTTGTTATTCTTTGTGAGGGGGTTCCCTTCTCTTCACCATGGCAGGCTACTGACTGATACTTCTGCCAGCAGCTGCAGTTCTCTTTATTCAGCAATAGGTAAATACAATAAACCATAACAAACTTCCTTAATCTATACCAAAGAGCAACTACAACTAACCGGTGCCCGCTTCTTATCCATCTACGATCTACAGCGAAGCGTCGCACACTACCTGATATTCCAACAAAGGCATCCCCAGAGATTTCAAGCAGAGGCAACTAAAATTTAAATGTGAAAGAACTGATAATTCTTTAAGATGGATTTATTGCTAAGTTCCTTCAAAACGTACCAAAGTTTTCCTAACACATCTCTAGATTTATTTAAATCAGCTGCGCTGGGCCTCAATGAACATTATTTGTAATGTTCAAGTCGTCAATGGATCTGTTGAAATAGCTGTAGGCCAGTTTGTGAACAGTATACATGAGTTGGGTCGAGCGTTGAGCGAGAACAATAACTTTTTTTTTTGTTTATTGACTATAAAAATAGAAAAAAAAAGTAAGCCCCCCCCCCCTTGAATTTTTCGTTAGTTACGCCAATGGACGTCAGTTGATCAGGCCCTTTCAATAGCATGCTATGAGGTGATACTCCATCGAGAGTGCGTGTTTTCTCTTGTTTCAGAAAACAAAACGATCCGCCGGTCACCGAAATTTTGTTCTGCTTTGTGCGGGTGAGTAAGTTAATCAGAAAGTGAAAATTTAGTTCGCATTCAGTTGTGTAGTGTGGTCGATAATTAAAATAATTAGTGTTCGTTCGATTGTTTTTGTTTTAAATCAAACTACACGCTATACACGGTAGACCATTTACCAAAATGAACCCTGCCACACTCCCTACCCCATATATCCAAGATCACAGTGATTGCTCGTGGAAGCAGGCATGGGAAAAATCAAATTTTCAAATAATCGAGGATGAGCAACACTCTCATGCGATCACAAATCCAAATTATCAATTGATAAAAACTCGCTAGCGAGTGAGAATCGTTCGACAATTGTATCTCGATTTAAGCACTTACCGTTACTTTTTGAACTTATTTCTCTACCTAACAATAAAACACAATGCCAAGCATCAGAATGACCTTCATTGTTGACATTAAATTTGTATTGGAATGGTTTAAATTTAATTGATAATTTTGTGTTTATTATCAATTGATTCCAAAATTTGAAAAGTCATCGCCAAGGAAAACTCGCCTACTTTTCACACCTGAGATGTTATCAAATGATAACTCCAATCATTATCGTGTGGGAATGATTCAACACAACCCTGCGTGGAAGTACCGATGACGTCGGCTTCTATCAAAGCGAGTATCAACAATTTCCAATCTATTCCTCAATTGACCTGCATTCGGACACGGCCGGCGCTGGTATTGCTTATTTTTGGGTCACCAGTTTTTATACATTGAAGATGATGTTAGTCCCAAACTTGATCTCTTGATTCTCTGTGTAGTTACAGCTGACCTGGCAATACCGGAGTAGCAACCGTGGGCGGTCAATCATGCTTATGCTCATAAGACAGCCCAGGAAACAAAAAGTTGTCGAACTCCACGGGGCACCCCGCAGGATTGTGTCTTTTGGTGAGAAAATCAATTTCAGCCCAATCGCTTGTTGCATAAGCTGGCGAATTTGATTTCAAGTTTGTATGGGTGTTTCAGACAAAATATATAGGAAAATACACCTCCGTCACTCATTCGATCTGGAAATTGTTTCTGATTGCTCGATTAAGCTCAGAATTGCAAAAAGGACAGTTGGCATGCCACAGAACCATTTCACAGAACATTACGGTACGTGTGATACGTATTCGTGAATCTGTTTTCATCGTTCACCCACTGTCAAATTCCAAAAGGCTCTACGGTGCCCTGTTTAACGACAAAATGAGCATATGATTTCCGACGAGTAGCGATAGTCACTTTGCTCTTGTTGTTCCTGAGCGTTTCCTCCGTCTTCATTGTGTAGAAAACTTCTATCGGAGTATTGTTCCTCCCGTCTCATTAATTTC
This sequence comes from Armigeres subalbatus, assembly GCF_024139115.2. NCBI lineage: Eukaryota > Metazoa > Arthropoda > Insecta > Diptera > Culicidae > Armigeres > Armigeres subalbatus. The sequence continues at coordinate 397,524,244 of NC_085141.1, forward strand.
GTTTATTCAGACTAAGGCCGAAGTAGCCTGTGCGGTATATAAGAGTCTTCTCCATTCGGCTCGGTCCATGGCTACACGTCGCCAACCACGCAGTCTACAAGGGTCCACAAGTCATCTTCCACCTGATCGATCCACCTTGCCCGCTGCGCACCTCGCCTTCTTGTGCCCGTCGGATCGTTGTCGAGAACCATTTTCACCGGATTACTGTCCGAAATTCTGGCTACGTGCCCGGCCCACCGCAGTCGTCCGATTTTCGCGGTATGAACGATGGATGGTTCTACCAACAGCTGATGCAACTCGTGGTTCATTCGCCTCCTCCCCATCCGCCATCTGCACCCCACCATAGATGGTACGCAGCACTTTCCTTTCGAAAACTCCAAGTGAGCGTTGGTCCTCCACGAGCATCGTCCAGGTCTCGTGTCCGTAGAGGACTACCGGTCTAATGAGCGTTTTGTAGATTTCCAGCCACTATGCGTCTCCGAATTTCTCTGCTGGTATCGTTTTCGGCAATCACCACTGAGCCCAAGTACACAAATTCTTCTACCACCTCGATTTCGTCACTACCGATGCAAACTCGTGGTGGGTGTCTTCTCTTGAACCTTTTCCTATCATGTACTTCGTCTTTGACGTGTTGATGACTAGTCCGATTCGCTTGGCTCCCCTCTTCAGTCTGAAGTAGGCTTCTTCCATCTTCTCAAAGTTACGTGCCATAATATCTATGTCGTCGGCGAAGCTAAATAGCTGGACGGACTTATTTAAAATTGTACCACTCGTGTTAATCCCTGCTCTTCGTATTACTCCTTCCAAAGCGATGTTGAATAGCAGACACGAAAGACCATCACCTTGCCGTAACCCTCTGCGGGTTTCGAAGGGACTCGAGAATGCCCCTGAAACTCGAACTACGCACATCACCCGATCCATCGTCGCTTTGATCAACCGTGCCAGTTTATCCGGAAATCCGTGTTCGTGCATTAGCTGCCATAGCTGGTCCCGATCGATTGTATCATATGCGGCTTTGAAGTCGATGAATAGATGATGTGTAGGCACGTTGTATTCGCGGCATTTCTGCAGTACTTGGCGAATGACGAACACCTGGTCCGTGGTGGAGCGTTCGTCGATAAAACCCGCCTGGTACTGCCCCACGAACTCCCTTGCAATTGGTGCTAGTTTACGGCATAAAAATTGGGAGAGTACCTTGTAGGCGGCGTTCAGCAATGTGATTGCACGTGATGTGCAGCGCTCTAGCCAGTGCCGTGTTTAAATAGCTCTCCTGGTAGTTGGTCAACCCCAGGGGCTTTGTTGTTCTTCAGCCGGCCATCACCATACCGCCATCTTCGTCTGCCACATCGCCATTTAGGTGCTCTTCGTAGTGCTGCCGCTACCTTTGGATCACCTCACGCTCGTTCGTAAGAAGGTTCCCGTTTATGTCCTTACACATATCAGGCTCTGGCACGTGGCCCTTACGTGAACGGTTTGACTTCTCATAGAACTTTCGTGTGTTATTAGCGCGGTACAGCTGCTCCGTCTCTTCACGGTCTCGATTTTCCTGCTGATGCTTTTTCCTCCGGAAAATCGAGTTATGTCTGTTCCGCGCCTGTTTATATCGTGCCTCGTTCGCCCTCGTGCGGTGTTGCAGTAATCTCGCCCATGCTGCATTCTTCTCTTCTACTAACTGCTCACATTCGCCGTCATACCAGTCGTTTCTCTGATCCAGGGGCACCGTGCCAAGTGCAGCGGTTGCGGTGCTACCAATGGCGGATCGAATATCTCTCCAGCCATCTTCAAGAGACGCTGCGCCTAGTTGCTCTTCCGTTGAGAGTGCCACTTCAAGTTGCTGCGCGTAGTCTTGGGCTAGTCTACCGTCTTGTAGCCGCCCAATGTTAAGCCGCGGCGGACGACTTCGACGCGTGTTGTACACCGTCGAGAGTTTTGAGCGCAGGCATACTGCAACGAGGTAGTGGTCCGATTCAATATTCGCACTGCGGTAAGTGCGGACGTTCGTGATGTCGGAGAAGAATTTACCGTCGATTAGAACGTGGTCGATTTGGTTTTCCGTTTCTTGGTTAGGTGATCTCCATGTGGCCTTGTGGATATTTTTGCGGGGAAAGAAGGTGCTTCGGACTACCATTCCGCGGGAGGCTGCGAAGTTTATGCATCGTTGGCCGTTGTCATTCGATACGGTGTGCAGACTATCCGGTCCGGTGACCGGTCTATACATTTCCTCCCTTCCTACCTGTGCGTTCATGTCACCGATGACGATTTTGACGTCCCGCAGTGGGCATCCATCATATGTCTGCTCCAGCTGTGCGTAGAACGCTTCTTTCTCGTCGTCGGGTCTCCCTTCGTGTGGGCAGTGCACGTTGATGATGCTATAGTTGAAGAAACGGCCTTTAATCCTCAGCTTGCACATCCTTGCGTTGATTGGCTGCCACCCAATCACGCGTTGGCGCATCTTACCCAGCACTATGAAGCCGGTTCCCAGCTCGTTGGTGGTGCCACAGCTTTGGTAGAAGGTAGCCGCTCGATGCCCGCTTTTCCACACTTTCTGTCCTGTCCAGCAAATCTCCTGCAGCGCCACGACGTCGAAGTTGCGGGGATGTAATTCATCGTAGATCATCCTGTCGCAACCTGCGAAACCTAGCGACTTGCAGTTCCATGTTCCAAGCTTCCAATCGTGATCCTGTATTCGTCGCCTAGGTCTTTGCCGATTATATCGAGTCGCATTATCTCTTATATTGTTCGTAATTATTGGTTTTACAGGCGGCTTATTGGGCCTGCGCAAACCTCCTGTCTCGTCGGAGGGCCGTCGTGTCAGGGCTGTTTAGCGTCCCACCTAACACCAGGACTTGGGCTTGTGCGCTTTGAGCGGCACACGGTCGCTTTGGTGGGGCCTACTTGCGGATACATGCAGCTTTTTATAGGAGTTTAACAGGGCCCACTGTCAAACCCCACCACATCCTAGGCAAGCCCCACAACTCGCAGATGGCCTGCACGGGTAAAAATCCGTTCCCGGAAATGAGAAAATAATTCATGATTTCATGAATCCAACGTGTTTTCATGTTATGAAAATACACCATGAATATAAATCATGATTTCATGATTTATTTTCGCGTAACGCAACCAATGCGTTACGATTTGGTAGTTGAGATCGAAAAATAATAAAAAAGTTCAACAGGGGTTTTGATCTCGAGTACACCGAGTGAGAGTCCGGCGTGCTACCTTTCAACCGTTCTCACTTCTTGGGAAGGGAGTGTTCGAAGTATAACCGGTTATGCATTTTGTCGACTGTTGAAGATTGCGCAGTACCATGAATAATGTTCCTGAAATCATGAATTATAATCATGATTTCATGAACTGCCATGATTCATGATTTTTTATTCATGATTGTGGGTATGCATTTGTTTACGTGTGGGGAGGGATCGTCAAGCCCTTGGACATAGTCCCTGCTGCCCGCTTGTATTCCACTTATCTTATCTAAGTATTCCACTTATCTTATGTAATGATTCGCAATTAGTAATTAAAACACAGTTACTTTTGGTGCAATTATGCTCTACCCGAAAACAATATGGCGGAAAAAACTACGCGTTTGGTGGGTGGAGATTTGTTTTTGATTTTTGTCGTTTTAATTTCAATGTCTTCTTTCCATTTCAATTTCTTAAAAGCTTACTGCCAAGTATCTGAACAGGATAAGATCAATTATTTCTACAATAATTATCTTTAACCCCCTTTAATTTATTGATGTTTCATGAGGTGGACGGATTTTGGTGCTGTACGGATTTCGGTCCCGCACGGTACAGAGTTGAATTTTTCTCTATCCATCTTGACACCATCGACCGACATACTTGAGAGTTGGATTTTAGATCTAACTAGTCGACCCGGCAGACGTTGTCCTGCATAGTAGGCGAAAATTCGCTTTGTGAACTTCTTATGCGAAATTTCCATACGATTCTTAATTTTAGTATTTCACGATTTACCTGACCTTTTCGTAATTTTCGCATTAGAAAATATTATATAAACCCGTCGGAAACGATAACGAACAAATCTGCTGAAGGAATGAAGTAAATCCATCCAGGCGTTTTCAAGTTATGCGGATACGAACACAGACCATTTCATTTTTATTATATAGATATGGCGTATGCCTATGAAAATCCGTTTTGTGACATGAATACTTCAGTTATTTGGTAGAATTTCAATGTTTTTCACTGTTTTATTAGTATTATTTATTAGTAGAAATCATTAAGAAAATATGCAATTAATTGGGGATTTTGAACTTTTCTTCCTTCAATGAACAGGAGCGAATAAGATTCATTAATAAAGAACTTTCAGTAATTTTCATGATCATTCAGAATTTTTTTTATGAGTTCCATACGAAAATCTAGAAATTCATACGACTTTATGAGGTTTCTTACGTATTTAGCTTACGTATTATATCTTGAAAAAGCTTGGGGGCTGTAATCCAGATTCTATCGAATATTGACTGTTAATTGCAGCATTATAAGTCTACTCAACCTTTTAATCTTACTTACTTTACTTTAAACTAATTTACTCTTTAAATGTGAAATATTGCACATTTTGGTTTCCTTAGTAAGAAAGTGGCGCTCAATACAGATTTCGCCAAGGACGCTGGGAATCCACGCTACGGCTCTGCATGAAACATAAATATATTTTGAATACCCCTAATCCCCATGGGCCCTCTTTCCCAAGCAGCACACGCAACATCTTCCAAAAAGCACCTTGTTTTTTTCCAGTTTTATTAAAGGCACTGGAAAAGCATAAAAGCTTGAAAAAGTTGCATCAAGATATCAAAAACGTTCGATCAATGTTTCATTGACATTGCAATGCAGCACGTATGTGACATTTGGAAACAAACAAACATCTGTGGAATCCGTACCTACTACGGGCTCCTGCAGAAACTGCTGTCAAAAAAGATTCACTACCGCACCAAATGTGTCATGTACAAAACGCTGATAATACCGGTAGTCCTCTACGGACATGAAACATGGACAATGCTCGAGGAGGACTTGCAAGCACTCGGAATATTCGAGAGATAATGAACCACGAGCTCGCCCAGCTCAACGGCGAACCCAATATCCAGAAGGTAGCTAAAGCCGGAAAGGTTCGATGGGCAGGACATGTCGCGAGAATGCCGGACAGCAACCCTGCACAAATGGTGTTCGCTTCCGATCCGGCAGGAACGAGACGACTTGGTGAGCGTGGGGCGTGGGGATGGGGAGATGCGGACTCGAATCGTGTATTGTGGCGTCAAATTGTTGATTCAGTGTTATCTGTTTAGATGTAAACTAAATCAATGAACGTAGTTCTACGTCAGCTTTGCATACAACCCAATTGGGCTGCACCTTTGAGTTTTTGAGTTATGCGTTTCAACTATTTTAGATGCACGAGATAGGAATCTTCACCGCAGGCTGGATTAATTTGGGTTTTCGTATGACTATTTCATCTCTTTCAAAAGTCTAGCGCATACATTTTTTCAAGCATTAGTCCAAACTCGTGAAACCCAAAAGCCACCAATAGCTTATCTTTGTCATTATAACCACACTCTTATCTAACAGAGAAATCATGTACACAAATAACAATCCATTATCAGCTCCTATTTCATCGTCATTGCCGACAAGTCTGATTTCATCCTAGCCTTACCCATCGTCATATCCAATATCGTTCCCACAATCACACACACTCCCAGATAATTGGATATTTTTCGCCTCCGAAAAAAAACTGCGTTAATGAATCCCACCATAATGGACTATATACATTGAATCATAATCCCGTTGTAAGTGAGGGGGTGCTATTGACTTACGCTTTCTTGGATCAGCTTCAGGGCGGCCGACGAGTGCGGGTGCTCCGACGTCATGATGAAGCGCAGCATTGTTTGGCGGATCAATGGCTGGATGCTGGAGTTCATGGTGGAGAAGTCCAGGATGATGGCAGATCCGACGACGGTGCACAGGAAGAGGAATACTTGCGTCCCGATGAACTGTGGATGAATTGAAAAGAGAGAGAGACAGAAAGAGATAGTGAGATAATAAAGCGAAATCAGTAATCATTTTCAATTTTGCTCCTCCCCCGCCGGATGGCAATCTCATCAAAATGCACTTCTTTGTAAGACGAACCGTCGTCGTTGTCGTCCCTACAATAAGGCTTCCCCGTTTGCGATCGGGGGAATCTTTTCATGCGCACATAAAGTATTCATCGAAGCATTATTATTCGGGAAAACTAATTCAATTCACCTGTCTGAAGAGGGCGAACCCCGGGGCTTGGCCACAAAAGGTTGGCTGCTGGCTTGTTTGCGCCTCTTACAGCCGGGCTTTCTATGAAGGAAATGTGAGTTCGCTGCAACCAGCAGCAGCGGCTGCTCTTTGGAGCCCGGCTAGAAATTCAATTTGGCCTTTCAATATCAGGAAAATCGAACGGAAATCGTTTCCTTTTGGTCCTTGAAGTCGGAACATGGTCGGAACGGTCGAGAGCATAGGGCGGGAAGAACCAAAGGCAGGTAATCAACTGGGGCTAGAAATGAAAAATGCTCTCGTAAAAGGGGATAATATTTACTGCCAATGAGGGTCGAACAAGTGGATGGAGAGAGATGCAGAAGCCGGGGAAAAGTCACCGGGGAAAAGTGCAGTCAAGGATGGCTATTCATCGGGGGATATTGCTCGTTTGTCTAATAAGCAGGGTATGCCAACTTTATATTCGATATAATTGATGAGGAATGATAAAGAACATATCTTGATTGTTGGAGTTGGAGGTTTTTGGATCGAGCCGCGAATGTATAAGATCAAAATAATTCAATGGTTTGCTATCAATGTTCAGAAAAGAGGGAATTTGTTCAAAAGCTGTTCTACCATGCGCTCTATGCTGGACCTATGGAATATGAATACAAATGGGAAATGTCGAAAGTAGACAGATAATTCGGACGATCATCGCACGATAGTTATATTTATTCGAAAATGGCAATTGGTCATCAATCACAGATGATGTAAAATTCGATTGAATGTCATTCGACTGAACTCATAGACTCATTCACTTCTACTCATCTTTTGATTCAACCATCACACAATAAAAATAATACAGGTATCACAGAACGTGTTGATCAAATACTTTCGACTTTTTTTTTTCAATTGTATGAAGTATTGGCAAACATCTGAATCACAAAACCTCCTCTAACAGTTTCTAGAAAATGCGTTTCTTCCGAAATTGAATAGAAGAACGTGTTCGTGCTTTGGTCGGTGGCATAAAGTACTCCATTGGTATTTTATTTTTCAATAAAATACTTAAATTTTGTAATACGCAACTAACTACAATGGTTCTCCATATCATAGCGATTTTGTTTATAATCTACATTATAGATTTTATTCAGCGATGTAGCCGAATGTAAGCTAGATTAAATTTTGAGGAGTTTAATTTCGATTTCCTCCCTGTTTTTTTCATTTGTAGTAAATATGAATCGTTTTCGCACATTCTGTCTAAGTATTTCAAATATAAAAAATCGATGGAACTTCCATTCGTTAATGTAATTTTATATTTGATTTTCGTATTCGTTACAACTGAATTTCAAAAAAATACGATATACCAAGCAATAATACCAACAAAGACTGTAATCAATTGCCTCGCCCTAATTCATCGATGCAAATGTGCATCCACAGAAATTTCCGTACAATCAAACTGATTCCGAATACCCTATTACAAGAATGGTGTCACTGCACTGTTGAGGGAAATCGGAAAGTACGTTGGGGCATCTGGCGGCGCGACGTACTCACACCTCTATTCACAATTTTCATCATAAATATAATCATCATCATCGTCGTTGGCGTCGTGGTTCGCCCTGGACGTCCTCGTGGGTGGTGTTTTGCTGCTTTATGAATGGCTGCAAAGAGGTGCTTGTATCGGGGACTTGATCCTTGATCGGAAACCATCGATAGCGCGCACTTGGCTAGAATTTACATAAGCTCTACGTCATTGAACTACCAAACGTTGTCGGTAGTCAAATAAATTCTCCATAATAAATTAAAACGGTGTTAGTGTCATTTTTGCCAAAATTGGCATGAAATGTTTCTTTGTTTTGATCAAAAACATAAACCAAGTTCAAACTTTTTCCCTTGATTATGAAGCTTATACAATTTTCACCCCTCATGCTCACTAGTTGAAGTAAAGAACAACTCTCGCGTACGGTTCCGATGAAAGAGAAATGGGTTAAACCCGCGCACAGTCTGGCTGCCTCATTCGCGGCTTACCACCACGCTACCAACGTATTCTTCGACGATACCGGCTATGAGTGCTCTTACGACATGCTATTGAAAGGAAATTTTAATAATGTAAATAACTTTTATTTATGTTTTCTGTAATTTTACCCCGTTCATGGTTCGACGCACCGGGAGTTCGCTCCCATCATCCTTCGCCGGAACTGGAATAAGGTACACAACCTAAACGTTCTCGGGGAAGTAAATGGCTTCGGACAACTAGCGAAGCACGAAGCGTAGGAAAAGCCCGCATACTAGCATTTGATTGGAAGTGAAAATATTTATTCACTAAGTTAATTGAATTCAGTGCTGCTACGGTGACGACGACCGGTGCCAATCTCCAACAGAGGTGAAATACAACATAGTTTGTACCTGGATGAAGAATAAAGTGAAGTGCATGACTGATGGAGCACCAAGTTTGATTTTACATTGAAATGATCAAAAGAACATTTATATTTTTTGTTGTTTAACAATTTTATCAACAATCCGCGAATTTTTAAAACAAACAAAATCAGTCAGTGTATTTGTCAATTCAATGGAATCCATTTAAGCTCCCAACACAATTAAAACAATATGGCTTCTCTCTGATGAATGTAGTTAATGGGATTCGGCTTTACAGTCTATGCTGATGAAACAATAATGTTTTAACTGTCCGACATTTCACCTCCCAAGAAGAAGCCGAACGCAGTCGAAACATCAGCCAGTTAAAACATTATTGTTTGAACATCAGAGACTGTAAATCCGAATCCCATTAAAACAGGTGAACATTCTGAAATGTAAACTTGAGCCGAAAGACTCGCTGTTTGGCCGAGGTTAGGGATTACAATAATATTAAGGGAAATTGAAGGGATTTTAGGGAGCTTAAGTAATTACGATGCTGATGTTTGCACAGTTAACAGTCATGGTGATATTTCACACCTGTATCGAGACAAATAAACATTTTCTTGGGAGACAACATCGAGAGAAAGACATACGAAAGGGATGAACATTCGTAACAGACAAGGGGATGAGCGGACTAAGATTACAATCTTACTTGTGCTACTTTTTAGAATTGGTGGACAAGGGTCATGTATTCTAGATCAAGACCCGCCAACACTTCCCTAATAAGCTTTGGTTGCTTTCTTCGGATCCGGAGATGTTCATTTAGCACAGAACCGGGGCCACGATGCTTCCCGCACGCCAACACGACATGATCGATATCCTGATAATCTTAGCCGCAAATATAGAGATCTCCTTCCGAGAGCTCCACTTTAAAAATATGTGCATTCAAATAAAACTGATTGGACAACAGACGACACATGGTTCGAATGAAGTCTCGTTCCATATTCAATGGTTTTGAACCATGGACGCTTCCACACCTGAGGGCGAATTGAATACAGCCATCTACCTAACTCCCCATTGCACAGTGGCTAAAATCGTGTTTAAAGCGCGTTTATTTATTTATTTATATCAGAAGCGCATTCACGTTTCGAACCGTGGGTAGGATAAACAAGAGAAATTCCGATTTGGGTGACAGTCCTGGTGTTGAGAAATCTGTAAGGGTGAGATATATTAGAAAATGGATAATCCACTTCCAGCGTGCATTGATGACAGATATGCAAATATCATTCGTATAACGGTTCGGTTGCTAACATTGATTAGTGAATAGCAGGCCATGACTTTGCCTCCTTCCTCGTCGGGCAACGAACGGAGTCATACGCTCATGAGACAGCACATCAGCGATCACACCAACGGATAGCTCGTTCGGCGGAATTGGGCCACACAAAATCGATGCGCATTTTACATATAAACAATTCTGAATATAAAAAATCTGATCGATGGTCAATGTGGGATATGGAGAGAAAATTAATTCATCAATCTTTGCTACAAGGGTAATGTACAGGCCTTAGAAAGCGATTAAATATTTCATTTTACGACGCTACTTCAAGACATAGAGACGAAAACAATTTTCACTCAAAGGCGCTCTCAATGCGTATTAAACGATAACGCGTGCACTCAGAGTGTTTCGCTTGATAAGCGAAAACACATTTCATCACGTACACTGGGGTCGCTTTTTAAACGGGTGGTTTTTACGTTCTATCCCGATCTCGGGATTTACGCGGATTTTTCGCCAAGTTTTTCACCGCGGTCTATCAAACGGATTCAGGAACACGTGGAGACCGTAAAAATAATTTTCGAATAAGTCGCTTTTCACGCGGTTTTTGTGGGCTTTGCGGCCGTGCGGTTAGCGACGTCAATCGTTCAGCTGGACGCATGTGCTGTGGAGTCCACTGGAAACTGGTACACTGGGTGTTGTGTGAATGTCCTGTTCGTTGCCTCATTCTAGATGTTAAGTGTGCAGTGCGACCTCTGGTCGAAGACGGTGATTCTTTTTTAAGCAACGTAAGAGTACTTCACACGCTCAAGCAGTTTGTGAAGAATAACGCTTATTTCGACAGAAACGATACGTTCTAGAAGTGCACGACCCATAAACTTCACCGGCTTGTGACTAGGGAAAAAATAATTCATACATTCTCGCTTGGTTGGACGGTGCACATTCTTGGCTTATTGGTCACAGAACTGCTCGTGAAATAAAGGAGGAGAAACTCTGGTGAAGCCACGCATTTCTCTAGAAATATGTTTCTAAAATTATTGTTGTAAACATCGTTTCAGTCATCATGTATATAAAATCAAAGATTTTTAAATTTTGTTCATTAGAACTGTTGTCCTTTCTTCCTCAGAAACTTCCTTTGGGGAACAGAACCATGATCCCTTGCGGGCCAGATTTCAGCCGGGCTTGAGACTTCTATTAATCCATTTAAATAAATAAAACATTAAACTCCCCGAAATTTGATTATATTTTTTACTAGACAGTATTGCAACTAAAATAATTACCTAAAGAGATACCCTCTTCGATTACCCAGATACGAGACCCGCTGTCGCTTGATTGCGCTTGAAACCCTCAGAGTGCAAAGAAATGTGTCCAGAACATCGCCGATGTTCTCCAAGTTAGAACTGATTGTGAAACCATTCTCCAACTCATCGATCTGAACGTCACGGGTCCGAACGTGAATAAGTTAACAACGATCGTGGTAACTCGGCAGTTGAACAGGGTTTCCCCAGTGTAACTTACGTAGTGCGAATCGCAAAAACCTGCGTTCTACCGACTCAATTTTTTCAACGCCGTTGTTGTACTTTGGGCTCCATACCTCAGAACAATATTCTAAGATGGAACGCGGTAAGGAGCAGTATAACACTTTTAGGCAATAGATATCAGTATTTTTTTGCAATTCTGAAAATGCATCCGAGAGATCGAGAAGCCTTGTCCACAACGTACGATACATGCTGCTTGAATGTGAGCTGGGAATCCATAATTCCTCCCAAATCCTTGATATGGTCATCGTGTTCAATTTCTGCATTCAGTAAACGATAATTAAAGCAAATCGATTTTTTTTCCGTAAAAAAGAAATTACTGAACATTTCTTTGGGTGTACCATCATACGGTTGAGCCTGCACCAATCAGCGAGCACTTCAAGCTGTTGCTGGAGAAAGCGACAATCTCCAGTAGAGCGAATGAGACGAAACATTTTCAGCTCGTCTGCAAATGATAGTCGTGGAGCCTTCAAAGCTAGATGCACGTCGTGTAAGTACAGTAGGAACAGGAACGGACCCAAGTGGCTAAGGGTATGCGATAAAACACTTTTTCCTGGCGAAACGAAACGAAACGAAATTTAAAATGTCTAGGTTGATTCGAAACGAAACGAAATATAGATTTATTTTCGAGACCACGAAACGATACGAAATCAAGGTCTATTTAATTCGAAATTTTTCGAAAAGAAACGAAATTTTATTTTTTTCCGCGGAATTTTTGTTGAATTGCTCATGTACGCAATTTAAATTAAATTTTTGGAAGTCGAAAAAGGCCGTTACAAATGTTTAAATAAAATTGTGACCCACTGCTCGAGGGTGGGTGGGATTTTCGGTGGATAATAAAAAAAAACCCAGATTAATCCACCTAGCGGTGATGGTGCCTTTCTCGACCTTCGTAAAATGTGTGTGCTTGAAAAAAGATGAGCTAGTGGCTAGGAGTAAAAAAGACAAATTTTGTCCGTTCTATGAAAATCAGATTATTTATGGCAAAGATATTGTAGATCCAGTTGAAAACCGAAAATCATATTTTGTCCCATTTCCGGATGTCGCAACTGCATCGCGAGTGGTGCCCGACTATGGCACAGTTGCGCACTACTCGCGATGCAGTTGCAACATCCGGAAATGCGAGAAAATGCGATTTCGCGGGACCTCGGTTCGGTTTTCAGCTTGATCTACAATATGCTAATAAGAATTTCGACATTTTTGTTTCCTTTTCCAATCTTTTTGACGTACATAACCCTGTTTTATTTCACCCAGTCATATATTTTAAGGATATCACTTTTGGATGTTAGTTGAACTGAAGCTCCGACTACACAAAAAGAAAACGAAAATGTCATTCCCATCACGCGAGCGGAGGGCAATATTTGTTATGATATAAATCTCATGACCGTCTTTTTGCCAAACTCCCGTATGAAGTGGGAGAGACAGAGACATCATCTCAGTTCGTCGAGCTGAATCGATAGGTATATAACTCTCCAGGCCTTCTGTAAAAGTTTGGTTTTTGGAGCGAACATACAGCCTTTTCGTATAAAAAGGCTAAAATGGTGTTTCGGCCATAACTTCCGATCCCATAGTCCGATCTAGCCAATTTTCAATAGGAAACAATGGGACAGGATTCTGCGTCGAATGCAACTTGTTGCGTGTGAATCGATTAAGGTTAGGTGTCCGAAAAATAGGTGACATTTTTGTGATTTTTATGAAAAAATGTATTTTGGTCATAACTTCCGATCCCATAGTCCGACCTGTCCAATTTTCAATAGCAACAATGGGAACAATGGGAAAGGATTTTGCGTTGAATGCAATTTGTTGCGAGCAAATCGGTTGAGAATAAGTGCCTGAAAATGAGTGACATTTCTTACGCAATATTTGTCGTATGAATTTGTATTTTGGCCATAACTCTCGATCCCATAGTCCGATCTTGCCAATTTCAAATAGGAAACAATGGGACAGGATTCTGCGTCGAATGCAACTTGTTGCGAGCAAATCGTGTGAGGATAAGTGTCCGAAAAATGAGTGACATTTTTTACGCGATTTTTTGTATGAATTGGTATTTTGGCCATAATTTTCGATCCCATAGTCCGATATGGCCAATTTTCAATAGGAAACAACGGGACAGGATTCTACGTCGAATGCAACTTGAGGCGAGCAAATCGGTTGAGGATAAGTGCCCGAAAAATGAGTGACATTTTTTACGCGATTTTTTCGTAGGATTTTGTATTTTGGCCATAACTTTCGATCCCATAGTTCGATCTGGCCAATTTCAAATAGGAAACAATGGGACAGGATTCTGCGACGAATGCAACTTGTTGCGAGCAAATCGGTTGAGGATAAATGCTCGAAAAATGAGTGACATTTTTCACGCGATTTTTTTGTATGATTTTGTATTTTGGCCATAACTTTCGATCCCATAGTTCGATCTGGCCAGTTTCAAATAGGAAATAATGAGACAAGATTCTGCGTCGAATGCAACTTGTTGCGAGCAAATCGGTTGAGGATAAGTGTCCGAAAAATGAGTGACATTTTTTACGCGATTTTTTCGTATGAATATGTATTTTGGCCATAACTCTCGATCCCATAGTTCGATCTGGCCAATTTCAAATATAAAACAATGGGACAGGATTCTGCGTCGAATGCAACTTGTTGCGAGCAAATCAGTTGAGGATAAGTGCCCGAAAAATGAGTGACATTTTGTTGAGTAGTTTTGCGCACACACACACACACACACACACATACACACACACACACACACACACACACACACACACACACACAGACATCACCTCAATTCGTCGAACTGAGTCGATTGGTATATAACACTATGGGTCTCCGGGCCTTCTATAAAAAGTTTGTTTTTGGAGCGATCATATAGCCTTTACCGTATACTTAGTATACGAGAAAGGCAAAAAAAAGAAAAAATCGGTTCGGAGACGAGCCAGCCTCGGGCTAAAAGTCTCTTTAATAAAGACAAAAAAACCCAGATTAATCCACCTAGCGGTGATGGTGCCTTTCTCGTTTCTTTCGAGTGAGAAATTTCTACGCACTTTTGGTGAAAAAAAAGTATTTTGACCATAACTTCTGAGCCTATAGTCCGATCCAATTTTCAACAGAAAACAATGGGACCGGATTCTGCATCGAATGAAACTTCTTGCGAGCAAATCGGCTAAGGGTACATATGTGACTAAAATGAGTGAGATTTTGAAAAATGTATTTTGGCCATAACTCCATAGTCCGATTCCGCCAATTTTCAATACGAAACAATGGGACAAGATTCCGCGTCGAATGCAACTTGTTGCGAGAAAATCCGTTAAAGATAAGTGCCTGATAAATGAGTGAGAATTTTGTACGTGTTTCTTATGAAAAAAAAAAATTTGGCCATAACTTCGAAACCCATAGTCCGATTGAGCCAATTTTCAATACGAAACAATTGGACAATATTCTACGTCGAATGAAACTTGTTGCGAGTAAATCAGCTTTGAGTAAGTGCCTAAAAAGTGAGTGAGAATTTTTCTTATTAAAAATATATTTTGGCCATAACTCCGAATCCCATAGTCCGATTCCGCCAATTTTCAATAGGAAACAATGGGACAAGATTCTGCGTCGAATGCAACTTGTTGCGAGAAAATCCGTTAAAGATAAGTACCTGAAAAATGAGTGAGAATTTTGTACGTGTTCTTATGTACAAAAATGAATTTTGGCCACAACTTCGAAACCCATAGTCCGATTGGGCCAATTTTCAATACGAAACAATTGGGCAAGATTCTACGTCGAATGAAACTTGTTGCGAGAAAATCAGCTTTGAGTAAGTGCCTAAAAAGTGAGTGAGAATTTTTCTTATACATAAATATATTTTGGCCATAATTCCGAAGCCCATAGTCCGATTGGGCCAATTTTCAATAGGAAACAATGGGACAAGATTCTACGTCGAATGCAATTTGTTGCGAGCAAATCGGTTAAGGGTAAGTGCCTGAAAAATGAGTGAGATTATTTTGCGCACACACATACACACACACATACACACACACATACACACACACATACACACACACACACATACACACACACATACACACACACATACACACACACACATACACACACATACACACAGACATCACCTCAATTCGTCGAGCTGAGTCGATCGGTATATAACACTATGGGTCTCCGGGACTCCAATCAAAAGTTCGTTTTTGGAGCGAACATATAGCCTTTACGTATACTTTGTATACGAGAAAGGCAAAAATCAAAAAATTCCCTGGATTTGTCAAAGAATGTTTTGAAAATCCTCAAAATCACCCGATTTTTTTTGTGCCCCTTCCAAAAGTTCTGAGGGGAGACATAATTGTTTTCAAATATTTGTATTGGCCTAACTGTTACGCAACAAATAGAGTTCTAGTAACAGAAGAAGCAGTATATGGAAGCGGTTTCAAAGGAATTAATCGTGAAGGATATGCCCCCAATAATATCAGTTTATATCAGTTTGAAATTCTTCTCGTGATGAGCACTTTTTTTTTTTTAATTATCGTTTATTTGGAAGGCTCATTTGCCGTGAAGCGTTACGGAGCCGAAATCATGTTTTAATACAATTTTTCATGATTCTTATACAATAATGTTAGTTTTGGGAAACCGAAAGACTCGCGGTTTGGTCGAGGTTAGGGAATACAATAATACAGTAGGAAAGGAAGGAAATTTAGGGTGCTTAAGTATTTACGATGCTCATGTTCACAATGTTTACATTCTTGGCGATGATTAACACCTGTAACATGTGATGAGCACTTAACGAATATAATTCTGTTAAAACTCTTATTTCACCTTAACATTAATTGATAATGTTGAAGTATACTCCATATCGTCCTACAGATGAGCAAAATGTATCCGCAATACAACCAGCACGAGCTATCAAAGATTCGATAGCGAATCCGAACACCGATCGATCCACTTCATAGGTGGCTAACCATCTGAAATTTGTTTATCTCGCACTTTCTTTTTAACAATGCAGCGAGTTTAGATAGTTTGCTATGGATTTTATAGTTTGAGGTGGTAAAGGATGATTGCATCTTTCTTTAGAAGCAACAATCATGGTTGCCGATTTGAATCTTGTGCGTTATTAACGAAAGAAAAAATCGATGAAGAGAAATCGATCAATGCAGTTACGCCCTTATGAAACTATGCGCGAGATATGATTTGTCACGATTTGTCATGTGTTTTAAGTCATCCTATCTAAGATGTTCTATAAAGTTAATCGATTTCTTCAATTAAGGCACAAGAAAAGTTGAAAGATAAAAAGAGTTTTCTGAATGATTTACCACCGGCGTTGTGTCGTCTGTCTCTTTAAGTCCTTCGAAAAATTGTAATTGTAGTAGAGCAATACTGGGAATACCACAAACACTCAGTCAAAAAATACAGATTTATGTAGTGGATTTTTGTTTCCCCTTAAGTGCAAGAATCAGCTGGTATGGACAGCACTCTGGCAAATTCCACACAAAGATCTAGAAATACCTACGACTCTGCTATGTTAACTACATATTTTTTTTTTAGTTAATCAATATGACAAAATTTCAAACCTGCAGAACTGTATGTATATTTAGTTGATTTGTTGAATATTGTCTGTTGTATTACAGATAACACATACTTTCTATGAGATTCAAATTGTAATTTGAACGTGAAATGTTGCACATTTTGTTTTTCTTAGGGCCTTCTCCATGCTCTCTTAACTCTTGAACGGTGCTCATTCATACGCATAAACCTGGCTTAATGCTTAAGTGATTGAGAAGGCCTTTAGTAAGAAAGAGGCGCCCAGAAAAGACTTCGTCAAGGACGCATCTTCGTAATTTTCTCGACGAATTCTTCGCATTTTCTTCGTAAATTTCACGGCAATTTCTTCGGGACTTCTAATGAAAATCCTTTGGAATATACGATGGAACTTTCTAGGAGAGATCGACTATGATGGTGATATTTGAGGTTATGGCTTTCAGTCTTCTTATGCTCAAAAACGACTGACGAAGACTGAAAGCCATAACCTCAAATATACGATGGAAAATCAAAGAAATTGTTCAAAATTTGAACGAGAAATTATTTAAATTCCGACTTTTTGCATTTCCACAAAAAAAATACTTGTAATTTTTGTAGAAAACCGTGAATTTTCGTGATTTTTTTTTTCGAAGTTTCAGAAAAGTCTATCAGGGTTAGGAGGGCTTGAAAATGTGAAATTTCGATCTACGTGGTTTGTGGACAGCCCCTTACGAACATATTCACCACAGAGAAACAGACGTCTCACTTAGATCAAAATGCAATCAAAATCATCGTGATGGAAGCAGAAGAAAATTAAATACGTAGGGCTAACGATCTGATAGTCGTGGGTGTTCTTATAGTTGCGGCATTACAGTGTGCGTTACATTTAAGAATCAAACGCAGCAACCCATTACGTCCAATGATAAAACGATATGTCGATATACGAAGCAAATGAAAACAGCTTTGATTATCTTCAAAAACTGATGCACATCTGGAAAATACCTTACTAAATTTTCGCCTGTGCACCAATATTTGCGGTAGTGTTCCTATATTTGCGAGCCCCGTAAGAAAACAATGGGATTTGCAACTTTTGGAAAACTAATTAAAAAATACCGAAACAGTGTACTAAAAATTAGAGTTAGGACGGAATACATGGAATACATGCAACGGAAGCATTTTTCCAATAAAAATGATGGGGGACGCTTCGAATGTATATCTAAGGTAAGCGAAAAGCGAAGTTCTAGGAAAATTAATATTGTTGGAACATGCTTAGTTCCTCCACTATTGGATTATTTACCTTATTTGTCGACTCGAAATGGGGTTACGTAAATAGTAGGCGACAATATAAAAAAAACTTGTATGCGCAACACAATTTAAAAATAGCCTCTTTGATTTTTTTCAGCGGCGCAGCCGAAGTTTTGAATAATTTGAAGTATGATATTTGAATCAGTTTAGAAATTCCGCGGAATTCCGTTAAATTTCGTTAAAACCAAGTTTTTGACGGTGAAATTTTTGGAATTTAACGAAACGAAATCAAAAAATCAGATTTCACCGTGCTCCAATTCCGCGAAATTCCGCGGAATTTCGTTTCGAACCATTTGAAACGAAATTTTTCGAAATACCGCATATGCTTACAAGTGGCTACCTTGAGGTATACCTGATGTTGAAATAAAACTGGGTGCCTGGCAATCTCCGATTACAACCACAATCTTACGGTGTGTGAGGTATGAAGGAAACCATCTTAGAAAACAACCGTTAATGCCGAATTTCTTCATTTTTGCAATCGCAATATCATGGTTCACTTTATCGAATGCAGCGGCCAGGTCCGTGTAGATCCATACTATCGGTTATATAGGAAGTCAAGCAGAGCAAGTCAGTAGAGTGTCGATCGCCCGATCGTCATGTTGGTCGTTGCTGAGAAATAGTTTGCAATGGGCATCAAGTGGCTCCAAAATCTCCAGCTTGAATAATTTTGAAACTGAATTTAAAGAAGTGATACCACCGTAGTTATTAATGTCACGTTTGTTGCCTTTCTTGTGTACCGGAAACATGTTAACAGTTTTCCAGCAAGCAGGAAATGTACCACTGTTGATAGATGCTTGAAAGATAAGAAGTATCGAGGTCACCACTAGAACTCTCCAGAACATCCGAATGCGCAGCCTATACGGTGGCGTATTGAGGAACGTCCATACCGTTACGACTGCCCGATGACGACTGATAAATTGTTCTTCTCGGAGGCATACGACGAATGGACACAATAGACTCACACGGTGAGATGGACCAGCAACTACAACAACAATGCATAATGAAAAAATCCAAAAATAGATTCTGGCACAGTAGCGGATCGGTAACACAGAGTGGCTACCAAATAAACAAAGGAATAAAAAAAGTCCACTATCGGTCGAAATTGATAGTTACTGATGTTTTTTCAACTTGATAACTAGAGAGCCGAACAGACAGCACAGTTGAAAGCTCTGAAAATTACACGCTTCGGAAATATTTGTACCCAAATTTTAGTTAAAAACAATATTTTCAGCTTTTAGTGTAAATGTCTTCACTTGTCATCAGACGGGTTTATACAATTTTATTTTATTCCACCACTTGATTGTACCTTTTACAGATACGTATTTCGACCTCAACAGTAAGACCGTCTTCAGTGTCTCGTACTTGGCTCGACTTCCGTCGGTCCGGTCCAGCATGTTTTCGTGTTGAATCTATCTCAACAACCCCTGGGCAAAGTGTACAGGCCAAGTTCCAGTTAAAGAAGAAAAATGAGAAGAAGAAGAAGAAGGTTTTATGGTCGAACAAATTATACGGTCACATTTGTCATTAGGCCGAACTGGTCATTTAATTTATTTAGTCTACATCTAAACAGATAACACTGAATCAACAATTTGACGCCACAATACACGGTTCGAGGCCGCATCTCTCCATCCTCGAATACGCCCCACGCTCGCCAAGTCGTTTTGCACCTGGTCTGCCCATTTCGCTCGCTGCGCTCCACGCCGTCTCGTACCTGCCGGATCGGAAGCGTACACCATCTTTGCAGGGTTGCTGTCCAGCATTCTTGCAACATGTCCTGCCCATCGTACCCTTCCGGCTTTAGCTACCTTCTTTATACTGTGTTCGCCGTAGAGTTGGGCGAGCTCGTGGTTCATTCTTCGCCGCCACACACCGTCTTCTTGCACACCGCCAAAGATGGTCCTAAGCACCCGTCTCTCGAATACTCCAAGTGCTTGCATGTCCTCATCGAGCATTGTCCATGTTTCATGTCCGTAGAGGACAACCGGTCTTATTAGCGTCTTGTACATGACACATTTGGTGCGAGGGCGAATCTTTTTTGAGCGCAGTTTCTTCTGGAGCCCGTAGTAGGCCCGATTTCCACAGATGATGCGCCTTCGTTAACAAGGATCCGAGGTAGATGAATTCCTCGATCACCTCGAAGGTATCCCCGTCTATCGTAACACTGCTTCCAGGCGGGCCCTGTCGCGCTCGGTTCCGCCCACAAGCATGTACTTTGTCTTTGACACATTCACCACCAGTCCAACTTTTGTTGCTTCACGTTTCAGGCGGCTGTACAGTTCTACCACCTTTGCAAATGTTCGGCCAACAATGTCCATGTCATCCGCAAAACAAATAAATTGACTGGATCTGTTAGAAATCGTACCTCGGCTGTTACACCCGGCTCTCCGCATGACACCTTCTAGCGCAATGTTGAACAACAGGCACGAAAGTCCATCACCTTGTCTTAGTCCCCGGCGCGATTCGAACGAACTGGAGTGTTCGCCCGAAATCTTCACACAGTTTTGCACACCATCCACCGTTGCTTTGATAAGTCTGGTAAGCTTCCCAGGAAAGCTGTTCTCGTCCATTATTTTCCATAGCTCTACGCGGTCTATACTGTCGTATTCCGCCTTGAATCAACGAACAGATGGTGCGTTGGGACCTGGTATTCACGGCATTTTTGAAGGATTTGCCGTACAGTAAAGAACTGGTCCGTTGTCAAGCGGCCGTTGATATCTTCCCACGAACTCATTCACTAATGGTGACAGACGACGGAAGATGATCTGGGATATCACTTTGTAGGCGGCATTAAGGATGGTGATCGCTCGAAAGTTCTCACACTCCAGTTAGTCGCCTTTCTTGTAGATGGGGCATATAACCCCTTCCTTCCACTCCTCCGGTAGCTGTTCGGTTTCCCAGATTCTGACTATCAGTTTGTGCAGGCAAGTGGCCAGCTTTTTCGGGCCCATCTTGATGAGCTCAACTCCGATACCATCCTTACCAGCTGCTTTATTGGTCTTTAGCTGTTGAATGGCATCCTTAACTTCCCTCAAGGTGGGGGTTGGTTGGCTTCCATCGTCCGCTGAACTGACGTAGTCATCTCCTCCGCTGCCTTGACTTTCACTGCCTGTACTCTCAGCGCCATTCAGATGTTCCTCGTAGTGCTGCTTCCACCTTTCGATCACCACACGTTCGTCCGTCAAGATGCTCCCATCCTTATCCCGGCATATTTCGGCCCGCGGCACGAAGCCTTTGCGGGATGCGTTGAGCTTCTGATAGAACTTGCGTGTATCTTGAGAACGGCACAGCTGTTTCATCTCCTCGCACTCCGCGTCTTCCAGGCGGCGTTTCTTCTCCTGAAAAAGGCGGGTCTGCTGTCACCGCTTCCGTCTATAACGTTCCACGTTCTGCCGGGTACCTTGCTGCAGCGCGACCGCCCGCGCTGCGTCCTTCTCCTCCAGAATCTGTCTGCACTCTTCGTCGAACCAATCGTTCCGTCGACTTCGACCCATATACCCGACGTTGTTCTCCGCTGCGTCGTTAATGGCTGCTTTGACTGTATTCCAGCAGTCCTCAAGAGGGGCCCCATCGAGCTCACCCTCTTCCGGCAACGCTGCCTCGAGATGCTGCGCGTATCCAGTGGCGACATCAGGTTGCTTCAGTCGCTCTAGGTCGTATCGCGGCGGTCGTCGGTACCGAACATTGTTGATGACGGATAGTTTTGGGCGCAGTTTAACCATCACCAGATAGTGGTCAGAGTCGATGTTAGCGCCACGATATGTCCTGACGTCGATAATGTCGGAGAAGTGCCGTCCATCAATCAGAACGTGGTCGATTTG
The DNA here is from genome assembly GCF_024139115.2 of Armigeres subalbatus. Classification (NCBI taxonomy): domain Eukaryota; kingdom Metazoa; phylum Arthropoda; class Insecta; order Diptera; family Culicidae; genus Armigeres; species Armigeres subalbatus. The sequence goes on from NC_085141.1 coordinate 397,546,256, forward strand.
TGATTCTGTCTGCAGTGGTGATCTCCAGGTGTACCGATACGGGAGGCTGTGTTGGAAGTAGGTGCTCCGAATGGCCATATTCTTGGAGGCGGCGAAATCAATTAGTCGTAGGCCGTTTTCGTTCGTCAGCTGGTGAGCGCTGAACATTCCAATAGTCGGTCTAAACTCCTCCTCTTGGCCAACCTGAGCGTTCAAATCCCCTATGATGAATTTGACGTCGTGGCTTGGGCAGCTGTCGTACTCACGTTCCAGCTGCGCGTAGAATGCGTCCTTATCATCATCAGTGCTTCCAGAGGGTGTGCTATGGACGTTGATTATGCTGAAGTTGAAGAACCGGCCTTTGATCCTCAACCTGCACATTCTTTCATTGATCGGCCACCACCCGATCACGCGCCTTTGCATATCGCCCATCAATATGAAAGCTGTTCCCAGCTCGTGTGTGTTGCCGCAGCTTTGGTAGATGGTATGATTACCTCTAAACGTTCGCACCATTGATCCCTTCCAACAAACCTCCTGCAGCGCTACGATGCCGAATCCACGGTCTTTGAGCATATCGGCGAGTATGCGTGTGCTCCCGATGAAGTTGAGAGATTTGCAGTTCCACGAACCGATTTTCCAATCGCTAGTCCCTTTTCGTCGCAGTGGTCTTCGCCGATTGTTCCGGTCCATATAATCTTGTTGATTGATCGTTGCTTGTTTTTAAGGCTGGCTTGCAGGGCCTGACACCAACACCCTAAATTTTTGGAGGACCATTCCTCCTTATTTCCGGTGGACCATGGTGCACAGTTTCACTTAGAATCCCTCGCTGGCACTCGGACGATGATCAGTCGCCCCTAACATGGAGAACAGACGCTGTTGTGAGCCGATTCTGACATGGAGAACAGACGCTCAATAAGATTTGCACCTCCGGAGAGGAGCAAACCCCCCCTTCCCTGTCAGCATACGACCATAGTTCCCACCGGGTTTGGTTACCCGATCTTCCCTAAGATTGCTCGTATTCCGGCCAGCACCGCGGGGAGGTAGGGATAGGAGTTGCTGGGTAAGAGGCTAAGGACCGCGAGATGGGGTCTATTTTATTCCTTCAGGTACGCGAAGTACCAATGGTACGCTTTACCCAGCATTTGCTGGGTGAAATTTCCGATGAAATTTCCGAATTAACAATTTTTTGCGGATGTTCCGGATCTTATTTTTTTAATCTGTTAGAATTCACGAAAAATTGTGATTTTTGCCTTTCCCATAATTTGAATAGATCGCAGAAATATTGATAAACATTGCAGCTCAATTTTCGTCACTTACATCCCTTTGCGTATAACCCTTCACCTATTCAAGTATGTATTTGGGAAAACTCTGAAAAGATTTCCCTTCATTTACGTTTGATTCAAACATGTAAACATAATCTGGATTACGTTTCTCGGAATAAAGCTTGACGTCAAACCTTAGGCTATTTGCAGACAGCTTACCCTTTTCGCTCGAATTACCTATCGAAAATTTCATTTCCTTCAATCTTATCGCCAGTCCTTTGTTCTGCAAACTTTAAAACCAGCTTTAGTCAGTTGTTTTAAAATTCAAATTTACTTACACTGATCCCGAGAATAATCCCGTACCGATTTTATTCCAACTTTCGGACCCTCATATATTCGTCCAGTTTGCTTACCCGGGTGTGTTTGTGTGTGCGGGGGAGGCGTATGTGCGTCACATGCCATCGCACACCTCTCCGCAGCTAAATCGAATTCTTTCGGATGCCCTTCTCCGATCTTTTAAGTGAATAGAAGGGTGCGCCTTGAGAAACTAGCAAGCGACACGGGTAGTGGAAAATCCTCGCCCGAAATAACGCAGCAGCACCGAGCGAGAGTGACGACCAAAGCCACTCGTCCAAATTGAATCCCCAAATAGCGACCGAACGCAGCAAGCAGCACCGAGAGGATCCAATCCAGCGGCACTTCGAAGAAGGATCCAAAATCCTGCTCGACTCAGTTGAATGGCGCCGGTGGATATCCGCAGTTCTGTGCTGGCGGGGCACACGAAGAAGCGGATTTGTCCAACCAAAGTAATTTAAACTTTCTTTCGGAACTGCTTCTCATGCATACTTTCACGTATGGTTTCGTTCGGTCCTCTAAACTGATGGCATAGGTAGTCGTCTCGTCGGTGTCAGCGTCCCGGAACCGTCCCCAGGATGAAGTTTTAGATTGAGAAGCGGGGCTTAATGTTTGTTTACATTTTGCGTTTTTGTGCGAATTTCTCACCGGGGTAAATTGATCGGAACACACTGATTTGCGTTTGCAGTTCCGGTAATCTGTTTGAGCAGAGGCTTTAACGGTCGATTGGCGATACGGTATGTGTCTTTTTTTATAGGAATTAACTTGCATTCAATCTCGAAAAATTTCAAGTTTGAGACATTATAAGTTCTTTACAAGAAAATTAGGTAATTATTTGAAAAAGATGTTCATCAGGTCCTATTTATATCCGCGTAATCCTGTTTTATTGAAATATTCTTTTTATTATTGTCTTGATTAACTCGGATGAAATCCATGAATATATAGATATAATATAATAGATGAGCAGATGTTACATCAAAAAATTTCAGGTAGAACTTTCGAAACTTTGGAAAAGAATTTGATTTGATACTGCAAGGTTCATATCAATATTGATCAGTAATTATAATAGCATAGCGATAGCAAAACCACAATGGTTCTAAATTAATAATTTTGTAATACGTAAAGGCGAAATTGGTCAGAGCCCAAAATATTAAGCTAATTGACCCTATAATTTTACTCAGATTTGTCAGTTGGTATCCTGCTTCTAAGATATGTTCATTCAAATATAAAGTAATACCCCCCGACACGCAAACGGTCCAGCGAGCTCATGCAGTCTCGTTCGTGCTGTGTACATTGAATTTAAAATATGTAGTTAATCACAAAACATCTTTTTATACATGTGTGTATTGTTGCTTTCTGCTCAACTAAATATTTCACCAAATTGTAGGAAACGCAAAAAATACATCGTCAATCAAGCAGCAAACTCGGAAAAGTGCAAAACCGAAAAACGACTACCACAAAAAAAAATCCTCTCATGCAATCAATGCGCATAATGTAAACCCGTACCCGCCACAAGATACAAATGGATAGCGGAAGACCCCAGTGCAGTGTTTTCCACTTGTTTCCCAACCGTGCCAACAAAAATCTGACTCATTCCGCAGACTGCCGGAAACGGCAAGTGAGCTAACTGGCTCCGAGGAGAAGGACCATTTCGTAAATCACCGCGACGCGATGAAAAGCTTCGGACGGCTTTTTTTGGCAACCGATGCTGATTCAATCACAATCGTGTGCGGTGGACCAGGTTGTGTCCAGAGTTCCGGAAAGGGATTCGTAAATGGCGTTAAACTGGATCTGGGTACGCTCCTGCTACATCTGCAGTAAATGTAGTCTCCGTCCAGCTGACTGGCGTCTTTGTACTAATGTCGTTATACAAAAACGCAACCGTCTCGGAAACGTGTCGGACAGGAAAATAACGCTTTATTATTTCCTTTTCACGCGAGATTTTCGTCAGTTGATAGTTTTTCCTGGTGCAGGTTTTTTTTTCGATATGCTGTGTTCGAAGGAATCTACATTCGTTAAGTGCCCAGCTTTGTCGGAGTTACATTTGTCCAAACATAAAGCAAGGGAATGCGAGGGAAGCAAAGGGGCATTCATTAGCACAAAGAAACAAATTGCTCACACAAGCGCAAATCTACATACAACGGACAAGAACAAATCAATATCAATTCCAAGGTGGGATGATCCTATTCATGCTTTCGACAGCACATAAATAACACACTTCCACAGTCAGTCAGTGCCGGCACGAGGTACCGATGAGCTAAGTGAAGTCTCTAAATATAGTCCCGAAGCAGCAGGATATTGCTATGCAGCGTCCGTTCGGTTTAGTGAAGATTCATTTCTTCTCCAGGGTGCTGCTGGAGAGTCGGTCGGCTTCATCATCATCATCAAAACATTTGCGGTCCGTCGAGGAATGTTTTGATTGAAAATTGAAAGACAGAGTTCTTGAACTTCTAAAAAGATAAGATAAGAAGATGCGAAGCAGTAGCACACATACAACATGAGTCTTTTCGTTTAAAATACCTTATGTTTTCAATTCTTCTCATCACCACTTTGAAAATGCTGTAGATTGGCGAACATTAGAAGATGTAAACGTGGTAAAAAACAAATCAACCATATTTAGTACTGCTCGTGGCCATAGCCAGAAATCGACAATAACTATGTTGAAATTCATCTGCAGGATCCGACAGTTGCATGAAGGCGTAATGATAGATCAATGATTTGGGATACCATGTACAGTTACTACATAACGGCATTACAAGCGCTTAAAGAGGGAGGGGGTCTGATGTTTTCTTACGAAACATATATATTAAAAAATCGTGGGGGGTCGAAAATCTTGCCGAAAAATGCTTGCGTACCAACCGTACGTAGACTACGACCATTAAGGAGGACCTACATAAGTGTCGTAAGCCTTAATAATAAAACTCCGGAAGTGTATGAAATTAACAATTTGTTGATAGAGTTTATAAAATTATTTATGAAATATTGAATGGTTTAGATTTTACTGGTTTCAGGTACCCAAATCCATTCATTGACGTAAAATGAAGAAAAGAACATAAAATACTAATGTCAATAATATCGTCTGGGCAAAAATTAACACATATTGAAAGGAATAAAAGCAGCAAGAAGAGAAGCCTTTTTACATGCACTTAGTGTGTGAGAAAGCAAAAGAACAGTTCATCGTTATATATTTTAATGTATCGATTTCGAGAGAAAATGGGATTTATGGAGAAACTAATACTAAAAAACAGTTTTCGTAGATTCTATCCAAAATTGATTTAGCGAAACTTTTCTGGACCTGATCATTTTATATATAAAGAATCACCCTCAAATACAAGAGAAGAGATGTAAAATATTATTTGGTTTGATTTCATGAGAAAGTTCCCCATCAGAAAATACATAAATAAATCATTTGTAGGACGCCGAATTTCTTCACTTTGAATTTTGTCTTTTAAAATCAACAGTACTTCAAACAGATGAAAGTTACGCAAACACAGATAAAATCAAATATTAATACAGTTAATATAGTTTGATTCACCAAAACAGCAAAACGAAAAACATTCCGACCATTGGAGAATACTTTGCAGAAAAACTGCTATGTAGCTTGGATCCATATAATCATCCACATTCAAAATTCTTTCGTAGGAACATCACGATTACGGATGTAAAATATTATAGATCAACATCGTAAACTGCCTGAGATTTGCAAGGATTCCGGTAACTTTCTATGATTCGTTCCTTTGATGCATCGTTGGTGAAGACCAGTTCCGATTGACATTTTTAGAAGCCTAATTACCGAAGATATCGGTTGAACATCATCCGACTGATTTCCTAAGGGACTTCATAAAAAGATAAGTGGATTTTTCATCAGTAAAAAAGCGGAACCGCTTCACTGCCAGTCGGACTCCACTGAGTACACAGTGGATTTATTCTGGTTGGAGTCGAAATCGTTCGGGAACACCAAATGGTCAAGTATCTTTTATGAATGTTGGTACAATATGCCGTCTTCCATAATCCAAACTTCCAAATCCTTTGCCGTCTTCCAAAATCCAAACTTTCAAATCCATGGTTTTGAGAATCAGATTGGAAAAATTAGGAAAAAAATACGGATGAAAAAACACTCCTGTTTCCACATAGACTTACTCCGATCTACTTTTTGTACTCCAACATGATTGGGATAAAATATGCGTCACATTCGAAAATGTCATTTTCAACAGAGCCTACTCTTGATTTTCTCTGTATACGTGGTCGGATCAACAATACATACAACAAATGACTACTGTGTGTTTACGATCTAGAATGATCAACGGGTTGGTATTTCAATCTTTATCGTGTTTAATCTGTAATTACATAATGTTTTATATCGTTTCAGGTATGATATGTATCGCTCCAAAGGTGGAGTAAAGGTATGCGAAAGGGTAATGACATTTAAAGTAGGGCGAATAAGGATTTGTTGGGCCTCAACATGAGGCACGTCGTCCACTGGCGGGTGATGACACCGCATGGCTTGCTGATGGCCTTAACATCTTCACTTGTCATAAGCGAGTTTATACAATTCCATTTAAGTTCCACCACTGATTGTACCTTTGACAGATACGTATTTCGACCTCAACAGTAAGACGTCTTCAGTTATCTCATACTTGACTCGACTTCCGTCGGTCGGTCCAGCAATGTTGTCGGTGAATCTCTCAAAACCCCTTGTCATAAATAGCCGCCAAGCTCCACGTAAGAAGAAAAGAAGAACAAAGGCTTTTATGGTCGAAAAGTTATAGAGTCACATTTCTCGTTGAGCCAGAGGCAGATCATACAGCTTAAAAGTCATTGTAGAAAATGCCTATTTTGGAAGGAAAGAATATACATGAAAATGTTGTTTAGCCAAACTGGTCATTTTTGCAGAAATTGTCGTTTTGCTGAACTGGTCATATGGACGGTAAGACCTACAAAGGCCATTAAGAGCAGTACTGCTGTAATCTGGAAAAAGTGACGTAACTTAGCCATTTTACATGTTTTTCCATTTTTTCATTAAAGCTCATAGGTAGTACTCATTTAACACCATTTTGGAAATGGCGTATACGTCACTTTTCAGATTCCCAACAAGTGAAAGAGCGTGTTTATAACCTATGCGGGAAGGACCCAACGCGAATCCGTGGGGTGAAGCCATACCAGGATAGTGAGGCACAGACAGGGGGGCTCTTCACCCTTGAGACGGTCCGATGATAGGCTTGGCGAGGGATTATCGAGGTATATTCCGCTCCGAGCCACAAGCCCTGGCCTCCTGCACACATGAGGCAATATGGGTGCGGCTGAAATGAGTGGGTCTCGTGACGAAGCGATGAGTTACCTGCGGTGGCCAAACTCCCTGGTAACGAACAAAGCCAGGGCCTGATGGAGTTCCCGAACAGCGCTCTCAAGGCTGCAAAGATGCTCTGAATGAGTGTAGATTCCGAAAGATGGAAAAGACAGAAACTGGTGTTGTGCCGAAGGACGCAGACCAATCGCCTTATAGACACGACGCAGTACAAGAGGATCATCCTCACAGGCTGACCCTGCGTACTCAGAGAGGGTAGAACGACCAGTTCGGTTTCTTGCAGGAGGATGAAGTCGTCGTTGACGTCTATTAACTCGTGGTAAAGACCACCGAGTTGCGATCCAACAGAAAAGGCGCGAGGCTATTCGATACTGTGCATTAGTGACATTTGACGTGAAAGAACGCATTCCAATAACCAAGCTGGGATTAACTCGCTCGTGAGATATATCAGCTTCCATCATCTGATATTCTTCCTCCCCCTTCATACGGAGCTGTGGAGAGGAAGGTCGTGTGATATGTGCCATCACAAATATTGCCCTCCGCTCGCTTTGAAATCGACTTCTATAAAAAATTCTTCACTAGTTTGCCGTATCCCTACGGAACTAGAAATACTAGGAATAAGAGATCGAGCAAAGACGCCATCTTGTTTCAATCAACCGTCAAAAGAGGTTCCAAATCGATTTGTTTACTTTTTCACCCTATAAAGTCAAGCAAAAGTTCAGTGATGCCGGTATTATTTTCACGATATCACACCTTTCTACATGCTGCCATTTCTGACAGTTTTCACTCCGCCGTTCTGGTTATAGGGTTGCTGACGGAAATCTATCAATTCTATACTTTCGCATCCTAATTCTATCACGAACATGTACATCTAATTTTGGAAGATGATATTAGCATTTCCATATCATTGTAAATCGTTAACTTTCACGTAAATAAGCATTGGCCACAAAATCATTAATTTAGTGGACCAATATGTGGATTGTCTTATTTTTCATATTTGTTTATAGGTTATGCAGGTATTTTCGTCTTTCGTCGTAGTCCTGAAAAACCAATAAAAGAGAAACTTTTTGACAAACTCATCCGTATCAAATCGTAAGCTCAGGAGATACGTTCTGCTATATTGAGTTCATAACAAATGGAGTTCCTTTCATGTTTTAGCCACTATGACGATGGAGAAATACCTGCCGTGTCCCCATCAGTACTAACATAAAAATTCGACAAACGAAATTTATTGCAAACAAATCGGATGAGCATAAGAGCAAAATTGGCATTTTATTTTTGTAGTTTTAAAATTAGTATTTTCGCCATTCAGCTTTGACCCAATTGTAAGATCCAGACCAAGTTTCTATGGGGAACAATGGAGCACAGATTTGCGTCGAATCACATCTATAGGAGCGACACAGAAGCACACATATTGCATCAGTCACAGTAACTATATATGACCAGTTCAGGTCACAATATGGTTACTGCAAGCCAATTTATTGAACTTGTGCTTGCTTGGGGAATAGATGAATTCAAGTAGCAGAAAAGTGAGTCAGGACTTTTTGAACCTTCTTTTCACAATAAATAGTAATTGACCATGTACATCTAAGCCAATAGCTCGATCTGGCCAATTTTCAATAAGAAAAATAGACATTCTAGTCGAATGCAACTTTTGCGAGTAAATCATTGAGGAAGTGTCCGAAAATGAGTGCATTTTTTAGCGATTTTATGTGGTATACTTTCGATCCCATAGTCCGATGGCCAATTTCAATAGGGAACAAGGACAGGGTTCTCGTCAATGCGAACGTTGCAGAGCAATCCGTTAAGGATAATCCTGAAAAATGAGTGATTTTTACGCGATTTTGTATGAATTTGTATTTTGGCTCAACTTGATCCCATAGTCCGATTGGCCAATTCAAATAGGAAACAATGGGACAGATTCTATGTCGAATGTTGAGAAATCGGTGCCTGAAAATGAGTGACATTTTTAGCGATTTTTTCGTATGATTTTTGGCCATAACCTGATCCCATAGTCCGATCTGGCCAATTTCAAAGGAAACAATGGACAGGATTCTCGTCGAATGCAACTTGTTGCGAGCAACTGGTTGAGATAGGCCGAAAATGAGTGACATTTTGTATTTTGCCACAACACACACACACATACACACACACACACACACACACACACACACACACACACACACACACACACACACACACACACACACACACACACACACACATACACACACACACACACCACACACCCAAACACACACACACACACACACACACCTCACCAAAAACACACACACACACACACACACACACACACACACACACACACACACACACACATAGGCGATGAGGGGAACGTCAGCTCAGAATCTAGCGCTCGACGTACGTCGAACAAGACGTACCGGATGCGACGGATGAGTTCCTCGAGTCTGAAGCGGGCGTCTCAGGCGCGACGCCTACAAAGTTGGCGGAGGAAGGTCCTAAGCAGATGCGTCAAGGTGAGGACCTCACGACGGAGGTGAATCTAGGGTTAAAGACCTGGAACGAGATACTGAAGTCAAGAAGAGCTTCCGTATGCACTGCCCGACAGTGTGAAGTGGAGACGACCACCGCAGCGTTCGGCTGCAAGAGAATGGAGGGACGCAGGGTAGCATTAGTTCGGCTATCTGCAGCGGACGTTCCCAAGGTAGTCAGTTAGGGAGCGTCAAAGGTGATGGTTGCATGCCCTGTGCGCATATACGAGACAACGGTTCTGCTTCAAGGCGCCTGGAAACCAGACAAGTCTGGACACAAAGGCCTGACAGAACAATCTCGCTGACGCGTTGATTGAGAGGACAAAGGGCATACATGCACGAACCTCCCATGTTTGATTTGTTCCGAAAGCAAACTTGAACAGCAAAGCACTCCATGGGGGGTCTGAGTTGCCCGAGCGTTAAGCGTGCTGCCAAAATCAAAGTGCAGGTAACGCGAGCTTTGTGCTCGGCCTCGTCCTGAGTGTTTGGTGTGAGCAGAGTTTAGAGGAACGGCGGTAATGTCGTGGCATTCGTGTGCGTTTTCGCGTCAATGCGACCACATGTCGACACATTGATCTGGACACTACCCTGGTAACCCTAGGTTCTGAGGATGTAAACGATAGAGTTGATCTGGAACGCCGTTTTATCTGGCTATCACCCAAATCGCCTCGGAGGCTACACAGAAGGTGGCGCTGGGACTCAAGGATGGCGAGTTCAGCGCACAAATAAGAGGTGTCCAAGGGATCGAGCAGCTCTGCAGTCATACGGTTGGTCATGCTCGTGGTCGAACTCGATCCTTTATCGAACTAAGTGGCCGCGCGAGAACAACATGGTATCGTCGCTTCGCGGCGTCAGTCCAACCAGGCGGTTCTCAGCGAGGACGGAAGGGTCCGTCAAGCGGCTGAAGGCACGGGCGTGAGGCCTCGTCAGCAATCCTCTGTGTGCTGAAGCGAATAGGCCCTATGCAGAAAGTCAATTTGGGGTGCACGCGGCATCAATTGGCTGATACCAGTCTCGTGCAGAGGGAAGGGCGGCGCAGTCGAGCCCTTCACCTTCCGAGTACATAGGGCGTAGGCCACCCTGGAGAGCGCCGGCAAAGCGCTGGCACGTACATGGTGTTCTTCCTGAAAATGAGCTACGATGTTTCGGTGCTGCAGCGACGCAGCACCTCGAGGGCTGCGTTGTACCCCCTTGGCTTACTTTCATGGTTGACCGAAGGACATGGGTTTTAGCGGCATATGAAACGCGTTTAGCGGTCGCGGATGTAGTCTCCTCCTCGATGATCCTTAACCCGCACTTCCTGGTCAACCCAGGATTCTGTTGAGCAGATTCCCCTCCATTGTTTAGGAAGAAAAAAACACACACACAGACATCACCTCAATTCGTCGAACTGAGTCGATTGGTATATAACACTATGGGTCTCCGGGCCTTCTATAAAAGTTTGTTTTGAGACTATATAGCCTTTACCGTATACTTAGTATACGAGAAAGGCAAAACATCAGGTCAAGAACCGTTACTATTAAGTGACGGATGGATTAAATGCCTATAAGAAACTTGGGTGAGGATTTTTCAGAGTTTTCCATAGTACATCAAGTATACACCAAATCGTCTAAACCTAAAATCTTATTTTTTAATCTGTTAGAATTTAGAAAAAAAATGTTTTTTGTCTTTTCATAATTTGAATAGATCGAAAATGAAAACATTGCAGCTCAGTTTTCGTCACTTACATCCTTTGCGTATAACCTTCACCTATTCAAGATTTGGGAAAACTCTCAAAAGATTTCCTTCATTTCGTTTGATTAAACATGTAAACATAATCTGGATTACGTTCTCGGAATAAGCTTGACGTCAAACTCAGGCTATTTGCAGACAGCTTACCCTTTTTCGCTCGAATTACTCTATCGAAATTTTGATGATGATGATGATGATACTACCATCTATTGTAGCAAGGCACCTGCCGATAGCACTGGCCATATCTGATAAACGATTTGATCATGATTATACTATTGTTTGTATTTCATCAAACTCCTGTATGAAGGGCCAGAATGGGTGGGGTGGTTCCATAGGCAGAGACACTTATGCGAATCCACAGGATGAATAGAGAATCTCCTTCCAGAAGAAAGATCGTACACACAATAAATTAATCTAGCCCTCTTTTCCTAGATTGACCCAATAGATGAGGAGAAGAGCCGCCCTTTATCGACGAGATGTTAACAATATGAAGTTGGCGATCCCACTATTCCTATCCAAATCGCTTCAATCAGGTGCCCTGATGGTTTTTTATGGTATATAGTCATATAGTTTCAATATAATTTGTCAAAAAGGTATATAATGGAATTCTCTCACCAAGTTTCAATTCACATGTCCTGGATGAGGAGGGACCAGCTCGTTAGATGTATGCTGTCTTCAGAGATGGAAAGGAAATAGTTCGTCAAGAAATTGCCTGGTTTGAATCAAGGAATATGCTTCATTCTAGTTCAAAGATCGAAAAATAGACTTCTTGATTTCTGAAAAGATGAAATAAAAAAGACGGATGGCAGTATCATACATAATAACATAAGCGTTTAAATTAAAATAAATATGATTAAAATAAGTATTTTCACAAACATTTTCTTATACATCGTAGAACAAACAAGTCTTACAATTATTATTAAACAAAACAACTGTATTTAGGTCCAATATGTTGAAAGCAATATATAATTTTAAAATTATGCTCAGAAAACGATTGAGGCATTCGAGGAGACGCCCCGTTGAAAAAAAAAAAAACACCTGCGAAAATGCACTAGTTTTACACCACGTATACGAGACCGCATGAAGAAGTCCCGGAATATTAATCGCATTTTTCACACCTATAAGCATGTATAGAAGTTTTCTTCAGTTGGCATAGTTTTAAAATAGGGGCTCACTAACTGAATCAAAGCCTGGCAAAACCTAATTAAAAAGCAGTCAAAAATAGAAATGTTATGTCCAAACTGGGTTGAGATTTCCTTTTCGCGATTGGATGGATCGATTTACTTTGGTACGTAAAATTTTCAATGTACACTTTTTTTTCTATGTACAATTAGCAAACTGTACACTGTAATGGGATAAACGAATCAATTGAGATTTTCTATTTACTGGCAAATGGAATCCCAATTGAAAAGGTGTAATAGATTTGATGAGATTGAACATTCAAATTTTAGATATGATTTAATACGACTGAAATTTCCTTTACATTCTTTTGAAACATATCTTTATTTTCGCAATAGTGGTCTAGAGCTCCATAGCAAAAATTTGAATTGATTAATATAATTGATTAATTTATGGTATATAAAATACCATAAAATTATTCTTGAAAAATATTGAAAAATAATTGGAAAATATATTGAAAACTACTTAAAGTAAGGTTAAAAAACCATATGACACCTATTTTGAACTTTATTTAGTAGCCTTTCAAAACGTGGAAGCAGCAGCACATCATTTTCATCCGTGTCCCATCTTCGGCGGATCTGGCGGTCGCAACCGTTAGGAACTGGTGAAATTTTCTAGCGTAATTCGGAGTTATATGATTTTAGTGATTGAGAATGTTGATGTTAGACGAACTTTCTTCATAGAACAAAGCATTATTGTTTGGCATCGGTAGCGGAATCATAGCATTAGTGCCGGTCCGAGCATAGGCTGTCATCGGAAGATTGCTACAGCAATTTATTCACTAATTTGGCGTTTGCAACGATTTGGATATTGTCGGCACAACATGAAATTTTCCCGCGAGACACTAATTTTGTATTTTTCCTGTTTATGATTGAAAAAGAAATCGGTTCCGAGATTAACTTTATTCAAAGCGCAACGCTAACGTCGGTAGTTGAATCCCAAGCAAGTATCGGAAGGAGACCATGCAAACAATTGATTCGCATTATGACTAAAGAAAATTGTATGGCGTCAGTATTGATGTTTGCTACAGTTTTTTTGACGTAAACTACGTCTAAGGGGAAGACTCAGATACAGGGTTTAAAACGGAAATTTCCAAATTCGAGACTGTCACAAAAATTGGTTTGGTCTGTTGTGGTAAAAACTCATGGACGATTCAAATCAAGCCCAACTCAGCACCTAAAAACTCATGGGTAAGTTGAATCATCGTATGTTTTCTGTATGTATGTGGAATCACTGTATGTATGTAGAATCACCAGCGCGCGTCAAACGGAGAAGCTGCAAATATGTATTCGCATGGATGACTATCTACTAAAATTATAAGTCTTTCTCTGAATCGTGATCTCGTGATTCTACTACCGACGGAAAACAATCTGCCATCACCAAGCAATTAAGTTTTAATTTCATAAAAATTTGGCCAACAAAAATCCCCTGACAATAATAGAACAAAACCTGCCAAAGCCGTCATTCCCCCTACTTCATACAAGAAAATTTAATCTGAGCGCTGCTAATGTTAATGACGACGACCGCGCGACCCACACCATCGCCGGGAATAAAATTTCCGGTAGGAGCTCCGCCGATGCCGAAGGTGGTACCACGGTCTGCTCTCCACGACATCTCGAACGAAATGGTTCGCGCGAGCGGAAGAGTAATCAATAAAGCAATTCATGTACTGTGAGTTTTGGTGCTCCATGTGACGCCCACCGAAGGATGTCTTTTCTTGCCTGGACATTCAGCAGTTTAACTATTTTCCTGCCGTTGGTGTATGTTAACTGGTCAGCAGTGCTTAACATCACTTTCAACGGACCAACCCGACAGACGTCACGTTGAAGGACCACCATTATCAGAGATATCATCTAAGTGATTACATTCACCGGCACGCGATGAACATCACTTCAAATGGCTTCATGCCAGCAGAAACAAACGGCCCTTTTTCAGGGCCACCAAATATTTTGGTAGAAGAAAGATTGTGTTGTGATATGTACTTGATTTTCTGATATCCCATTTTATGTTGTTTGAGTGGAGTTCACAAAATCTGTGTAAAATCATGAATTCAAACTGTTGCGCGCATGATTTCGCACAGAATTTATGAACCGCACTCGTCAATTCATCTCAGAATCTTGAGAAAAATTTCACTTTTCACCGACACCAGCCAAACCAATGAAGACCCCACCATAGTGAAGAAATTTTCAGCCATCGTCTGCGAATAAATTTATTGCAACGTCTCTCTCCGACAAACTGTGCAGAATAGACCGCGATCTGCTTTTCGCGACATCTCGAACGAAATGGCTTGCGCGCGCGGAAGAGCTGCTTTCTTGTGATCAATCAAGTTAAACCTGTAGCCACGCCTCTTTGGTGAGCGATTCGGTTACACAATATTTGCAGTCATACCGGACAACAAAGAGGCGGGACTAATGAGCCATCTTTATTCATTATAAGAAAACTGCTTTACCCCGCGCGCGAGGCTTTTCATTTGAAATGTCGTGGAGAGCGGTCCCAGCATCGGTAGAGTTGCTGAGCGAACTCCAGCCCGTGTCGTGGATCGTGTGGTCGTCGTCGACATATTTGGGGAATCAATCGGTTCTTCTCAGGGCCACCATTCCACACAAAGGAAGATTGAGGCGAGGCGAATTTCATTCAAAGTGAAAATTAACCGCTTGGCGACGCCATAAAGTTGCCTGCCGTCCGTAGCAGAATCACGAGCGCGCGACGGAGATGGCTGCAGTGGCAGTGAAATTCTTATTCGGTTTTGTTATTCCAGCAGCACAATTACGGGCGCGCATCGTAGGTGCTGCAAATATGTATTCGTATGGATGGCGTCAGTTGTTGTCAAGTGAAATTTTCTCTCAAGATTATGTTTTTTCAGAATCACCATTTTACACAAAAGAATTAATTTGCCAGCATTTTGACGTAAACTACGTCTAAGAGGAAGCCTCGGATACAGGGTGCCAAATGAAAATTTCCAAATTGGGGACCGTCACGAAATCATGTAAGATTTCAAAAGTTAATAGCGACTTTATCTTTCGATAAATTTTCGAGATTTTATTATCAATAGATTCGGAACTTTCCACCAATTCGTTAATTATTTTAAAACTATTGATTATCAACGTAAAACTATTGAAAATTTTAGTTCTTTCAAGTCTGGTAAAAGATTTAGAACTAACCAACTCCGTTCATGCATCCCCAACACGGACATCAGATTGCTGTAAGCACGCACCTTTTGGCCCACCGCTTCATTTTTCCTGTGCATAGTCGTGTCTTGAGGCCATTGGCGGCCGTCTACGGGTAGTTGTTGCAGTAAATTATTCACAAAGATGTCGTATGTAGCAAATAAGCGGAAAATCATTGAGTGGCTGTCGCCGGTGACAGCAGAATTGTGAAAATGCAATTTTCTCCGCATTTTAACTCGCTGTCGACAAACCTGTTCTACTAAAAAATGTAAACAAATTCTATTGAACGCTGCCGATGCTGATGACAACCGCACGATGATTTCAAGCAAAACCGCAAACGCGCGCGTGAGAGCAGCTTTTTGAACTGACTTGAGACGATGGCTGCGCCGGTAGCGGTCCAAGTAACATCTGTATGGTCGTCGGTGGTGATTGAGAAAAATGTTTGTTCTGAAAACAGTTTAAGATAATTTTTGGTTGAAATTCGCTATTGTGTCATGTATACAACCTAATGTTCATATGATATTACTATTCCCATTGCACTAAGAGGTTTTACGTAGTTTACGTCGAGCGGTCGTGTCTTGTACACAACCCTTCTGATTTTTTTTGTTTGAAAGCGCACTCGAACTATCATTCCTTACTCGAAGGGCAGGGTGATCTTTGATCATACTGGCTTTACGGATTATTTGAAAACTTTGAATGTTAAAGAGCACACAAGACATCTGACTAAAGATCGAGAACTGTATAACGACCAACGTTACTTATCCATGATCTCCTTATTCATTTACTTAATATTCATTTGCTTTACAAGCGCATGTTTAGTTACTGATCCATGATCCATGGTCCATTGAGAGTGTGCGACATGCCATTTATAAATATTTTACTCCACAAACCAAAAGCTGCTTAATGAATGCCGGCGTGTGGGTTCGCAGTTTAGGAACTAGTTTGATGGGACAATTGCGCGAACAAATCGGGCCAAACCTTCCGAAACGCCAACGACGTTTCTACTGAATCCACCCCTCGTGACATATGGAGTGCTAACCGAAACACATTAATCTCAATCAAAGTTGCATTTTGATGCTCAACCCATTGGCTTAATTTTTTGTGCTCCGTAATATGCGTTTTAATTGTGTATTATCATCGGATCATTGAGAAAAATCACATTGAAGGCATTCAAGCCAAATGTAACAAAGTGTCATCAGTGTTGGTAAAATCACTCATAAATCTCAATCAACGAGCGCTCCCGTACGAACGAAATCGTCTGCGATTTTAAAGGAATGCATCACGCTTGAATTTTTCATGCTAAAACGCATCATTTCACTCATTTGCCAAAACATCATTTTGGCTTAAAAACGCATTTGAAATCAATTTGGGGGCAATTTATTGCTTATACATGGAAGAGTGTCTAATATTTTATGCGACAAACGTCAATTCACCGTTTTTTAACGAAGGAGAACAAAAGAAAACCTACGATGATTCAAATGGATGATTCAACTCATCCATGAGTTCTTAGACGCTGAGTTGGGTGCGTTTCAACTCACGCTTGATTTGAATCATCCATGAGTTTTGAGATTTTGAGTTTTTACCAACACTGGTGCCTATATCCACTTATAAACAGAATATCAAAATTTTGTCTTAAGAACAAATAAACTTTAGTACCAATAAACTTCAAAGAATTTCTAATATTGAGACATTGCAACAAATGTCTAGTAAAATATTTCCAATTTTAGACAAAAATCGTTGCAATCTTCTATTGCAACAATTAACTTCTTGTACTTCTTAGTATAAATTAAGTTAAGTTTAGTTAAGTTTAAACTTATAAAACATTATAATTCCTACATGGTTCGATTCAACCAGAGGGAAAATCTAATTGCCAGAGGCAATTGAAGTGTATTAATAATAACTAAAAGTGTAGCATAGAAAATAAGGAAAACACGGAACACCTAGTCTAAGAGATGAATGCATGAATCAGATAATTAGCAAATAAAATTTGTCAAAAAAAATCGGATCAATGAAACACAAACGTACATTCTAAACACCCAAGCAGTGGACGCCAAATTCTATTACAGGTGATTCACAAGGTGGATAGGATCGACCGTAGGTAATCATAATATTGTTACCGAAAATATATATATTTTTTACGTGCTCGAACATCGATGATTTGTGAATCGGACAGTCGAAGCCAACATCAAGTCGCGAGATTCACCCTTCTCGCAGAGGCCATCCTCCTTCTTCCGACAGTTACGTCAAATCTTCCAAATATAAGATGCAACGTGCAGACTGGAACATACCCGAAGGTGCAGAGCTGGCAGATCCATCCTTCTTCGAATCAGCTGATGTCGATCTGGTGATTGGTATCCTACATCTCTGCAATCTCATCAAATCCAGGAAAATATCGTTGGGAAATGGGCTCCCGACGTTAAATGAGTCTGTTTTTGGCTTGATTGTTTCTGGTACGATCAACGATGCCGGTACTGTAGTCCAAAAATCCTGCTACACAGCAATGGCTACCGGTTTCGAAGAGCTGATCAATCGGTTTCGAAACTGCGGAGAATTGGTAACCAGCAACAACTATTCCCCAGAAGAGGGAGATGCGAGGAGCATTTCAAACGAACCGTGCGGAGATCCGAAAATGGACGGTACTCCGTGTTATATCCAAGGAACCAGGACAAATTAGTCGAATTGGGCAAGTCAAGACTGGATTGGGATCCAGAGCTACACGAGCGGTGCAAACAGTTCATGGTGGAGTATGAACAACTCGGGCACATGCGCAACGTGGTCGATACCGGCGAAAGGGTTCCCTCCAAAGGTGTTGTGAGAAAAAGTAATCAAGGTCTAAATCAACGTAGATTACAATTCTGTTAGAAATTTTAAGTTCAATGTCTGTAACCGCATAGTTGTCCCATATTTGCTAGATTTCCTATTCAAATGGGACAATCATGCGAGTGCAGGCAGTACATGTAGAACCTTAAGGACAAACCTCACGAAACTAGAAGCACTCGTGTTTTCAAGGGCACCCCATTCAAAACGGAAGCCACGCACAACTGTCATTTTTATTATTCAACTTATGCAGCGACACAGCAAAGCTAAAATATTAAAAAATGACAGTTGGGCGTTGCTTCCGTATTAAGTGTTGTGCCCTTGAAAACGCGAGTACATTTAGTTTTGGATTCCGTGAGGATTGTCCTTAACACTAGATTAGATATCGAACACGTTTTATTGCTCAAGGACTCGCAAACTAAAAATTTACGGTCGGAGAAAATAGCCAACCATTCAAAGTGGCTACCAATTCGGAACCATAATGATATGGATACCTTGACCCACTAAAACACAACCGTTATTGTCACCCCTTTCAGACAGCTCCATTAACCCTTGAATAGCGCAGTGAGGAAACAAATCGTGCACATTCGATACAGTGATTGATCGAACACCCGACCAGGCGTCTCCATTCGGCACGGCAAGATTGTTACAAACACGGGGAAAATGATTCTTCCAACGAGTTCGACTCTAATTGAATGTACTAAAATATACGGATCCCGCTGGCTGGTCGAAGTCCAGCACAACCTGATGCACAAAACCTAATTGGTTAGAAATCACAATACGTAAGAACTTCTTGCTACTATTTATCTTTTCATCCTATTCTGTTTGAGCCCCATTTAAGGTCACTCCTGACGGAATCCAAGTTTAAAAGTGCTCGCGTTTTCGGGGGCACACCAATCGATTCAGAGGCGGCGCACAACTGTCATTTTTGTTGATTTAGCTTTGCTGCGTCGCAGCATGCGTGAAATAATAAAAATGACAGTTGTACGTTGCTTCCGTATCGAGTGGTGTGCCACCGAAAACGCGAGCACTTTTAAACTTGGATTCCGTCAGGAGTGACCTTAACATCCGCGGCAGTCTCGGCCTAAATATACACCCAAGAAAATCTGCACGTTATTTCAACCTGAGAAAACACGTAGATCTTTTCCACCTGTTGAAATTCACGTAACTTTTATCTGATTTTCCGGTAGAATTTTCATTGTAAGTGATAATCAGGTAAGTTTTACCTGAGTTTCTGATAGATGTATGATAAGACAAGATAAGACAAGACACACATATAATTGTAACCAACGCAAAAATTTGTTTGACATGAAGAACATTCGGCGGGCTCCCACATCCCTTACTGGGACATTGCCACCTCGCCACTTAGTGCTCATTAAGCACTTCCACAGTTATTAACCACGAGGTTTTTAAACCAAGTTACCATGTTTGCATTCGTTTATCATGACCAGACCGGGAATCGAACCCAGCCACCCTCAGCATGGTTTTGCTTTGCAGCCGCGCACGGCTAAGGATGGCCCCACAGCATGTGTCAAAATTGGATTACCATAGTTGATCCTTGACTATAATAAAAAGCTGCAGCCATGGAATCCAGGTTTTTACGCTAGTTATAAACCAACTGTGAGTGGTACTTAAAATTTGACGCAAGCTGTGTACACATTTTATAGCTCTATTATGGCTGCATCTAGGCTCATCTTGGTAGCCGTGGATTCGTGCTCGATCTGTCATCCGATTATTTTCTTTTTGTAAGTGTTAGAATATTGTTTACAGATTTGAGGATTTATTTGTTGATGTACCATTAGAGTAGAGTGGGGCAAGAGTGCGCGTGGGGTAAGAGTACGTTTTCGATTTTTTGAAGTAATAAAAAAAGATAAACTAGCAACACTGCATCATTTTGGCAGGTATTCTGGCCAACTATTATCATGTGTAATTGTAAACGATTTGAATAAACAACAAGGCAGATATGGAGTTAGATAACTTTTTGGTCATTTTGCTAAAAATAATTGGGTTTCCGCAACTAGTATTTCATTACCATATATACGTTCAATCAGGTGAACATTATACCATTTCGATAACCTATTGTATAGAGTACTTTATGGTATAGAACACCAATCCGGTTGGTTTTCCAAGAAGTCAAAACCATTACTTGAATAATTTTTGAGACTGTGGGGTAAAAGTACGCAGGAACCGGTGGGGCAAGAGTACGCATATGAATCTTCAAGTTATGATGTCAAACCCGTATCTCCGGCCGAAATAAGACTTCTTCCAAAGCGTAAAGATCCACAACTAAGAAAAAAGGGACGGAATTCGAAATTATCACAAGTTTTTAGGATAAGTTGAAGTAATTCGGAGTTAGAAAGGACTTAGGGAACAAAGCACTGAAGCGAAATAATGAAATTGTATTAGGACTTGTTGTACATCTAAACATAGTACGAAAACACAATTTCTTCTAAATGATAATTTCATTTAAACAAACGAAACATTCATAAATTACGCAACGTTTAGCTGGGAGGGGTTACGAGATGTGTGACGATCCATATAATTTTTAGAGGATTCATACAAATAGTGTAAGATAGGGGGAGGGGTGATGAAATAGCCAAATTTTACGTTTCGTGATTGGTGGACTTTCTTTAAGGAAAATGCTTTTGTATACGCCACGCGAAACCTGATATATATTTTTACCTCTGTAGTTTTTTGTATATATAAAAAAACAATGGTTTTTCGCATGAAAGCGCACATTTTTAGGACCCCCTCCCCCTTTAAGAGTTACGTAATCTTTAAACATTCCCTAATATATTCTCATTAAACATCAATCAAATGATATTAATTATTATTTGTGTTAATATATACTTAAAGCACATGATTGGATAAATGCGTACTTTTACCCCACTCGATGCGCACTTTTACCCCACCGGTGGGGTAAGAGAGCGTTTTTCACTTGTCTTGCAATAATGGTTCTACTAAAACGAATCTCAATAATTTAAATATTTTTTCCACTGGGTAACATGAAGGAAGAGTATATAAACCATCGACATTGATTTGATATGCAGAAGCTTGCTTCATAAGGGCCACATGATCCATTGAAAACTAAGTGCGTACTCTTGCCCCACTCTACTCTATTATGTATTTTTATATTTCAGGTAGATTATGAAGAAAGGAGGCGCAAAACCAATTGTCGTATATCTTGTTCAAATAAAACGTTCTGGTATCATCGCTCCAAAGTTCCTCTTTCTTGCTTAAGGCCTGTGTTGAAGTTCGTAGAATCACTCAAAAGCAAGGTGGAAATACGTGGAGGACACTGGGGTATACTTATAACCGGGTTCTTTCAACTAGGGTTAGAAAACGTCTGCACGGAGTTAGGTTTCAGAATAGACTGACTTGTCGTTTATTCTGAGCTTCGTTTGAGCCCTTCGACTCTTGCGCACGCGTTAAGGAACGCGCGGTAATATGAACTGTCATTATAACAGAATGAACAAAGTATTCGAATTCACAGGTATATCAATTCTTTCCCTTTTAAACAAGATTTTGATATTATTTTCAGAACTGACATTTGTCAAAACTTATATAATGCAAAAGGTAATTCAAGTTTGTTTTAAATTCATTTTAAATTTTTCTTAGAATAATCTTCAAAACTAATCCGAAGTCAGCTTAACTAATAGTAAAAATCTTCAGAACGGTTTGTTTTCTTAGCACGTTTAGATCTTCTAAGTTCAACGGGAAGGTCCGTCCGACTGCCCGAAGTACACCTTTTCCTTTTTCTGACTCCCGTTGGAGCATTAGTTTCTTTTTCGCTGGTGACCAAGTCATTGTTGGAACTCGTTGGGTCTTCGCATCTTCTTGCGCTTTCGTTGTTATTTGTTTCGTTGCATCTTGTTATGACTACGTTCGGCCCTTGCCTTGGCGTACCGTCTTTGCAGACCTTAATCTGTGTTCGATGCGCCATTAGGTTGACGCTTCCAAAGGATATCTGTAAAATATTATAAGAGTACCATTTAATAAAAGTGGCCTTTACCCAACGGGCATGGTTGTGAGGGTTATTATTTCTATACCACACTTCATCCCCCGCCATCAGATGGTCAATAGCATTCTTGAAATGTTCAGGAATATTCCTGCTTTGATGCTCAGTAACAATCTCTTCATTTGGAGGTGGTATATCAAGTTGTTTTTTATAGTGTTTTTTGGGATTGACTAAATCCAGAATAGTTTTTGGTGTATATGAAAAAATTCTTTCGGATGGAAAGTGTCCATCTTTCGTCGAATTACAATTCCTAAAATTAAACAGGAAAAGGTTTATCTGGTCTTCCAGATCTAACTCCGTAATATCAGGATCCATTAGGAATCTCTTAAGGACCTCTTTAACCGTTCTAACTAACCTTTCAGCTTGTCCGTTACTTGAAGGATTATAGGGGGGACTCTTGAGAACTTTTATTCCCTGTCTCTCAAGAAAATTTATAAAACTATAGGAGTTAAATGGAGGACCATTGTCTGATACTAGTACGTCTGGTAAGGGGTCGTACACTAATTACGTAAGCACTTATGGGGGGAGGGGGGATCTGCCATTTCCTTACGTTCCATATAAATAAAAAACGAACAGTGGGTAATGTCTGTGACATAACCGCTAGGTGGACGTAGGACTTGACTTGACCATGCCTTTAAGATACATAATATGTCCAAATTTCTCACGTCAACTATTTTGGATAAATAATCGGCGTTGCATACCATTTCTTGGCAAAATCTTCTCATCAAACCGACACAGAAATCAAATCTAAAAAAAATAGACTGTATCTCAGCCCTTCCACTAAAGAGCCTTCTAATCCGTGCGATAGCGACTGAAGGAGAACATTATTTTTAACTCTTAGAGCCTTGGGCCCTCCTTAGTCGTGCGGTAAGACGCGCGGCTACAAAGCAAGACCATGCTGAGGGTGGCTGGGTTCGATTCCCGGTGCCGGTCTAGGAAATTTTCGGATTGGAAATTGTCTCGACTTCCCTGGACATAAAAGTATCACCGTGTTAGCCTCATGATATACGAATGCAAAAATGGTAACCTGGCTTAGAAACATCGCAGTTAATAACTATCGAAGTGCTTAATGAACACTGAGCTGCAAGGTGGCTCTGTCCCAGTGTGGGGATGTAATGCCAATAAGAAGAAGAAGAGCCTTGAAAAATGCTGTTTGCTTCGGCTAAGTACGAAAAGTAAGAAAACGATCTTTTCAAATAACCGCGAATTTCTAGTGGTGGTATAAAAAAGACTGAATGCTCTGCGAGCGAATGCACTTTTCTTTTATACCTTATTTTTAATATTCTCTGCTTCCCAATTGGTGGGCCAATCAGCTAGTGTCTTGTATCCCGCTTCTTTGTCAGCCAAAGCGTCATCATCATCATCAACGTGTTCGAGAAGGACTTCTTCTTTTTTACGCTTGTTGCTCGCTGCTGGCGTCTATTTCCTAACGGGACTTTTCGCTTGATACAGGCCACTAAGCCGGGCAAGCGAGCTTAGAATTGCAGTTCCGGTGGGAAGTAGGGTATTATTTTCTGAGACAACATTGTTAGTAGTAGAAGGAAGGAAACACCCGGACATGGGATTTCGGGTGATAAGATTTAGAATTCATAATACGGGACGATCATTCAGTCACGTTCGCTTTCTATATTTTTTTATCAATGCCAATATTGCATTGATCAATGCATTGATATTTAACGTGTATTTGTTTAGAATTTAGGTCGCGCGGATTTGGCGCAGAATGGATTTTCATGTCGCGCGGAAATGGCGTGGATTTGATTTTAGTCGGCGCGGAAAATATTTCAGGATCTCCGTAACAACCCTGCAATTTCTATCCCGAAGGGAATTGAAAGCTTTGATATTGATCTCTATCATTGGCTCTCTGAAGAACCGTTTGGTTTTTGGACATACATGCTGCATCATGTGGCTTTTCTTCAGCCTGTCTCGGCTCATCAACGATGCCGGCCGGTCTCGGCTCGACTCTGCTGCTACTGCCGGTATCTGCTCAGCATTGCTGCTTTGTCGGGTCTGTAGGGTGGACTGCTGCTGTACTGGCTAGGTTTCGGCTGATGATGGTGGCTTCGATGACTTCATTCCCTGCTAAAAGGTGTGAGTGCCGTTCAATCGATGATGCGGTTGCTTCGCTTGTCCCGGTCAGAATGAAAGGAAAAAATCTCGTTGCGCTATTTTATGGCTTCTCGGCAGACCCAGCGGCTGCTCATTCGCTGGTGTCTGCACCAATCAGAACGTGGTAATGGAATGATGCAAGAATTATGCGGTACCCATATTTATAGGTTCCCTTGATCTCAATGTTTTTCATTGAAAACAGTTTCATGCCTATTGAAACAAGTTTTTCGGGTCTTATCAAGCATGGACATGAAAGGCATACTTGAAATCTGTCGATTGAGGGGGTTACCGCAGAAATTCGTCCACTGAGACGAACGCTATTAACGTTTAAAATCTTTCAACACAGCGTAACGCGGTTGATTTGAATATTTTGAAATGACACCCGGTATAGTAAAGAGAGACGTAAGTCCTACGTCAAAAATATTTGCATGGGAAAAATCTTACATGAGGGGGAGGGGGTGTTGAAAAACCCAGAAAAAATGCTTACGTAATTAGTGTACGGCCCCTAATCCGAATCTTGCAAAATACGCAACTAGCTTCTTCAAAACTTTATTGCTATCTGTCCCTGTCTTCATCCATTCAATCTCTATCCATTTAGAATAACTATCAACAATCAGTAGATAAGTGTGATGCTCAAAGAAGAAAAAATCGATGTGAATCCTACTAAAAGGTCTTGTGGTTGGTGTCCATTTGGATTGTCCCTTCGACTTATGAGATATTGTCATACTATTACAAGCATCGCAGTTGTTCACATGTTTTTCTATATCACTGTTTATTCCAAACCAGTAGACCGTACGTCGCGCTAGCTGCTTCATTTTAATCATACCGGAATGATTGGCGTGCAACAGTTTTAAAACTTGCTTTTGAAATGTCTGAGGTATTATCACCCTGTCTTTGTAAAGAAGACAGTCGTCAATCAATTCCAAATCCGAGTGATTAGCGTAGACATCCACAAAAGGCTTATCTACTCTCTCTGGCCAGCCATTTAGCATGTACTTCAAAACTTCCTGTAGAAAAACATCTTTTTTTGTTTCAGTAGCTATCATTTGAGAATCAATTGGTATTTCCTTGCTAAAATTGACACTTTTTATGGCATCTGTGTCTAAATATTGTGGAACATTTTGTTGTAATGGAAATCTTGAGCAGAAATCTGCATTTCCCATTTTATGCGAAGGCCTGTAAAATATGCTAAAATCGTATATGGATACGTCTAAAACCAATCGCTGAAGTCTCGTCACGTAAATAGAGTTTTTCCCTTCCTTACCAAAAATTCCTACCAATGGCTTGTGATCAGTGTAAACAGTGAAGTGTTGCCCATAGAGGTATTTGTGAAATTTCTTAATCGTGCATACTAAGGCCAACGCCTCCAAATGTAATATTGGATACTTCTTTTGTGCTGAATTCAAGGAGAATGAAGTAAAACTTATTGGCTTTTCTTCCTCACCCACAATATGTGCTATTAAACCTCCGAGACCGTAACTTGAGGCATCTGAAATGACAATTATCTGTTTTCCTGGATCATAAAACTCTAAAAGGTTCGCTCTGATTAACAAATTTTTACTATCTTCAAATGCCTTCTGGCAGCTGTCGCTCCAAACATATCGGACATTATTTTTTAATAAATTATACAAGTGGTGTAACTTAGAAGACAGATTTGGTATAAACTTATGATAGTAATTTATCAGCCCCAGAAAGGATTTCAATTCCGATACATTTGTCGGGGCCTTTGCCTTCTCTATAGTTAAAATCTTATCCGAACAAGGCCTAAGACCTTCGCCACTTATAACATGTCCCAAATGTGTGAGCTCTTTCACAAAAAACTTGCATTTGTCAAAATTAACCTTTATATTAGCCCGTGATAGTCGTTCTAATACCATTAAAAGTTTCCCTCTGCATTCCTCTGCAGATTTCCCGGCTATCAAAACATCATCTAGATAACATGAAACATTTTCAATTCCCTCCAAAATCTTATCCATTACTTGCTGGAAGATGGCCGCACTGGAAGAAGCTCCCTGCGGAAGTCTATTATATCTATATAACCCCTTCATAGTACTGCAAAACCTCTTTTTGCGCCCAAAACGGGGGAGCGTAAATGGAATCAGAGCGTAAAAAGAGGGAGCGTTATTTCGAATTTAGGGCGTAAAAAGAGGGAGCGTTATTTGGAATTTTGAGCGTAAAAGGAGGGAGCGCTATTTGGAATTTGGAGCGTAAAAAAAGTTTGCAATCTTTTAGGTAAGCAAAATTTGATATTTAACTCACTTTTAGTCTTAAGATGTGTCTTTTACCAATTTTGGTATTAGGGTCGTCCAAATTGTTTCCGTTATCATGGTCGTCCAATTGTTTAAATGCTGAGGCCTTAAGATGTTCTTGGTACGCCAAAAAATCAACAAGTCATGAGTGGTGCAGATCCTTGATAATGCACAGTAAGACGTTCATCATCGTTTTCACGTATTTAAAGTTTTACAAGAACCTCCTGGAGCTTGGACCTGTGTTTTGTGATACATTGGATAGAACGCAACCATTGCATAGATTCACGGCCATCCAAGAACACCCTGAAATAGGCCTTAAGATCTACACGCGTATTCAGAAATCTTTCGCATTGTTTCAAAAGTGGTACAACCCCTTTGTGGTACATAGAATAGAATGCGTCCATTGCGTAGGTCCACGGTCATCCAAGAAAACCCTGGAATAGGCCTTAAGATCTACACGCGTAACCAGAAATCTTTCGCCTTGTTCCAAAAATGGTACAACCCCTTTGTGGTACATAGAATATAATGCGTTCATTGCATAGGTTCACGGTCATCCAAGAAAACCCTGGAATAGGCCTTAAGATCTACACGCGTAACCAGAAAACTTTCGCCTTGTTTAAAAAATGGTACAACCCCTTTGTGGTACATAGAATAGAATGCGTCCATTGCATAGGTTCACGGTCATCCAAGAAAACCCTGGAATAGGTCTTAAGATCTACACGCGTAACCAGAAATCTTTCGCCTTGTTTCAAAAATGGTACAACCCCTTTGTGGTACATAGAATAGAATGCGTCCATTGCGTAGGTTCACGGTCATCCAAGAAAACCCTGGAATAGGCCTTAAGATCTACACGCGTAACCAGAAAACTTTTGCCTTGTTCCAAAAATGGTACAACCCCTTTGTGGTACATAGAATAGAATGCGTCCATTGCGTAGGTCCACGGTCATCCAAGAAAACCCTGGAATAGGCCTTAAGATCTACACGCGTAACCAGAAAACTTTTGCCTTGTTCCAAAAATGGTACAACCCCTTTGTGGTACATAGAATAGAATGCGTCCATTGCGTAGGTCCACGGTCATCCAAGAAAACCCTGGAATAGGCCTTAAGATCTACACGCGTAACCAGAAAACTTTTGCCTTGTTCCAAAAATGGTACAACCCCTTTGTGGTACATAGAATATAATGCGTTCATTGCATAGGTTCACGGTCATCCAAGAAAACCCTGGAATAGGCCTTAAGATCTACACGCGTAACCAGAAATCTTTCGCCTTGTTTCAAAAATGGTACAACCCCTTTGTGGTACATAGAATAGAATGCGTCCATTGCATAGGTTCATGGTCATCCAAGAAAACCCTGGAATAGGCCTTAAGATCTACACGCGTAACCAGAAATCTTTCGCCTTGTTTCAAAAATGGTACAACCCCTTTGTGGTACATAGAATAGAATGCGTCCATTGCGTAGGTCCACGGTCATCCAAGAAAACCCTGGAATAGGCCTTAAGATCTACACGCGTAACCAGAAAACTTTTGCCTTGTTCCAAAAATGGTACAACCCCTTTGTGGTACATAGAATATAATGCGTTCATTGCATAGGTTCACGGTCATCCAAGAAAACCCTGGAATAGGCCTTAAGATCTACACGCGTAACCAGAAAACTTTTGCCTTGTTCCAAAAATGGTACAACCCCTTTGTGGTACATAGAATATAATGCGTTCATTGCATAGGTTCACGGTCATCCAAGAAAACCCTGGAATAGGCCTTAAGATCTACACGCGTAACCAGAAATCTTTCGCCTTGTTTCAAAAATGGTACAACCCCTTTGTGGTACATAGAATAGAATGCGTCCATTGCATAGGTTCATGGTCATCCAAGAAAACCCTGGAATAGGCCTTAAGATCTACACGCGTAACCAGAAATCTTTCGCCTTGTTTCAAAAATGGTACAACCCCTTTGTGGTACATAGAATAGAATGCGTCCATTGCATAGGTTCACGGTCATCCAAGAAAACTCTGGAATAGGCCTTAAGATCTACACGCGTAACCAGAAATCTTTCGCCTTGTTTCAAAAATAGTACAACCCCTTTGTGGTACATAGAATAGAATGCGTCCATTGCATAGGTTCATGGTCATCCAAGAAAATCCTGGAACAGGCCTTAAGATCTACACGCGTAGCCAGAAATCTTTCGCCTTGTTTCAAAAATGGTACAACCCCTTTGTGGTACATAGAATAGAATGCGTCCATTGCATAGGTTCATGGTCATCCAAGAAAACCCTGGAATAGGCCTTAAGATCTACACGCGTAACCAGAAATCTTTCGCCTTGTTTCAAAAATAATACAACCCCTTTGTAGTACATAGAATAGAATGCGTCCATTGCATAGCTTCATGGTTATCCAAGAAAACCCTGGAATAGGCCTTAAGATCTACACGCGTAACCAGAAATCTTTTGCCTTGTTTCAAAAATAGTGCAACCCCTTTGTGGTACATAGAATAGAATGCGTCCATTGCATAGGTTCGTGGTCATCCAAGAAAACCCTGGAATAGGCCTTAAGATCTACACGCGTAACCAGAAATCTTTCGCCTTGTTTCAAAAATGGTACAACCCCTTTGTGGTACATAGGATAGAATGCGTCCATTGCATAGATTCATGGTCATCCAAGAAAACCCTGGAATAGGCCTTAAGATCTACACGTGTAACCATCGCCTTGTTTCAAAAATGGTACAACCCTTTTGTGGTACGTAGAATAGAATGCGTCCATTGCATAGGTTCACGGTCATCCAAGAAAACCCTGAAATAGGCCTTAAGATCTACACGCGTAACCAGAAATCTTTCGCCTTGTTTCAAAAATAATACAACCCCTTGTGGTACATAGAATAGAATGCGTCCATTGTATAGGTTCACGGTCATCCAAGAAAACCCTGGAATAGGCCTTAAGATCTACACGCGTAACCAGAAATCTTTCGCCTTGTTTCAAAAATGGTACAACCCCTTTGTGGTACATAGAATAGAAAGCGTCCATTGCATAGGTTCATGGTCATCCAAGAAAACCCTGGAATAGGCCTTAAGATCTACACGCGTAACCAGAAATCTTTCGCCTTGTTTCAAAAATGGTATAACCCCTTTGTGGTACGTAGAATAGAATGCGTCCATTGCATAGGTTCACGGTCATCCAAGAAAACCCTGGAATAGGCCTTAAGATCTACACCCGTAACCAGAAATCTTTCGCCTTGTTTCAAAAGTGGTACAACCCCTTTGTGGTACATATAATAGAATGCGTCCATCGCATTGGTTCATGGTCATTCAAAAAAACTCTGGAATAGGCCTTAAAATCTACACGCGTAACCAGTGCTCTTTCGGCTTGTTTCAAAAGCGGTACAACCCCCTTGTGGTACATAGAATAGAATGCGTCCATTGCAAAGGTTCATGGTCATCCAAGAAAACCCTGGATAAGGGCCTTAAGATCTACACGCGTAATCTAAAATCTTTCGGCTTGTTTTGAAAGTGGTACAACCCCTTAGGAAAAGGCCTTAAAATCAGCACGCTTTACCAAAAATCTTTCGCCTTGTTTCAAAAGTGGTACAAGCTCGTTGTGGTACATGAAATATAATGCGTCCATTGGTTCATGGTCATCCAAAAAAACTCTTGAAAAGGCCTTAAGATCTACACGCGTAACCAGAAAACTTTCCGCTTGTTTCAAAAGTGGTACAACCCCTTTCTGGTCCATAGAATAAAATGTGTCCATGGCATATGCTAATGGCCATCCTAGAAATTTATGGAATAATACTTCTAGGCTTACACCAATAACTAGTCGGTCTTCAACCTGATATAAATACGGTACATGGTCTATGCAATATTAGCCCGTTTTTTTCCTTACGTTTCCGGCGTGAAGTTGTCTCGTTCCAATTTATTCACATTTTGCATTTCCAAAGAATAAACAGTTACGTACGTGATATGAATGAATTTTGTATACTACCTGGAACCCATGACAACAAGAACTACTTGGAATGCAAATATTTCAAAATGAGGTTACACACCGTGTTTCTTCTTCAATAACTGCCTGAAGCTAATGACAAAAACTTTAACTAATTGGGATGCACACATTTCAACAGATGGAGTTGCGCAACTTGTTATTTTTTTCAATTAATGGTTCCATCATGGATGGCAACCAGTAGACCTTGACTCAACGGAGTTCCTAGATTACTTCGAGCCCATGACAATAACAAGACACAGACACAGACCTTGACCCTTGGAGTTCGTAGACAACCTGAAGCCCACGACAACAACAAGAACTACTTGGAATACAAAAACACACCAAGAAGGGGTCACACAACTTGTGCACTATTTGATATCTGTCTCCATTATGAAAGTTGATCCACAGACCTTGACTCTTGGAGTTTGTAGACTACCTGGATACCACAGCATCAAAAAGAACTGTTTGGAATACAAACATATACCTAGGAGGGGGCCACACAACTTGTATATTCTTCAATAACTGCCTCCATTACGGAGGTTGATCAACATACCTTGACTCTATGGAGTTCGTAGACTCCCTGGAACCAATGACAGCAACAAGAGCTACTTGGAATGCAAACATATACCAAGAAGGGGTCACACAACTTGTGCACTCTTCGATGACTGTCTCCATTACGAAAATTGATCCGTAGTATTTGACTCTATGGAGTTCGTAGACTACCTGTAACTCACGACAACAACAAGAACTGCATGAAATACGAGCATATACCTAGAGAGGGTCTCCCAGCTTTTTCTGTTCTTCAATAACTGTCTCCATTACTGAGGCTAATCCCAAGACCTTGACTCTATGGAGTTAGTAGACTACCTTGAGCCCACGACAACAACAAGAACCACTTGGAATACAAATATATTCCAACATGGGGTCACACAACTTGTTTATTCTTCAATAACTCCCTCCATTACGGAGGTTGATCCACAGACCTTGACTCTATGAAATTCGTAGAAAACCTGGAGCCCACGACATTAACAAGAAGTACTTGGAATATAAATATATACCAGGAAGGGGTTACACAACTCGTTTATTTTCAAATAACTGTCTCAATCAACAGACCTTAACTCTATGGAGTTCGTAGACTACCTGGCATCAATAACAACATCAAGAACTACAAGGAATACAAACATATACCTAGAAGGGGTCACACAACTTGTTTATTTTCAAATAACTGCCTTCATTACGAAGGTTGATCAACAGACCGTGACTCTATGGAGTTCGTAGACTACATGGAGCCAACGACAACAACAAAAACTACTAGGAATACGGACATATACCAAAAAGGGTTCACACAACTTGTTTATTTTTAAATAACTGTCTCCATCACGTAGGTTAATCAATAGACCTTTACTCTACGGAGTTCGTGGACTACCTGGTATCAATGACAACATCAAGATCTACTTGGAATACAAATATATATCTAGAAGGGGTCACACAACTTGTTTATTCTTCAATAATTGCCTCCATTACGGAAGTTGATCCACAGACCTTGATGCTATGGAGTTCGTAGATTATCTGGAGCCCACGAGAGCAACAAGAACTACTTGGAATACAAATATATACGAAGAAGGGGTTACATAACATGTTTATTCTCCAATAACTGCTTCCATTACGAAGGTTGATCCACAGACCTCGACTCTATGGAATTTGTAGACTACCTGGATCTCACGACACAACCACAACAAGAAGTACTCGGAATATAAATATATACCAAGCAGGGGTTACACAACTTGTTTATTTTCAAAAAACTGTCTTCATTACGAAAGTTGATCAACAGACCTTGACTCTATGGAGTTCTTAGACAACCTGGCATCAAGAACTACCAGGAATACAAGCATATACCTAGAAAAGGGTCACACAACTTGTTTATTTACAAATAACTGGCTCCATTACGGAGGTTGATCCACAGACCGTGACTCTATAGGAGTGCGTAGACTACCTTGCATCAATGACAACATCAAGATCTACTTGAAATACAAATATATATCCATAAGGGGTCACACAACTTGTTTATTCTTCAATAACTGCCTCCATTACGGAGGTTGATCCACAGACCTTAACTCTATAGAGTTCGTAGACTATCTGGAGCCCAAGAGAACAACAAGAACTACTAGGAATACAAACATATACTAAAATGGGGTCACACAACATGCTTATTCTTCAATAACTGTCTTCATTACGAAGGTTGATCAACAGACCTTGACTCTATGGAGTTCGTAGACTACCTGGCATCAATAACAACATCAAGAACTACAAGGAATACAAACATATACCAAGAAGGGGTTACACAACTTGTGTATTTTCAAATAACTGCCTCCATTACGGAGGTTGATCCACAGACCGTGATTCTATGGAGTTCGTAGACTACCTGGAGCCCACGACAACAACAAGAACTACTAGGAATACAAATATATATTAAAAAGGGTTCACATAACTTGTTTATTCTTCAATAACTGTCTCCATGATGAAAGTTGATCAACAGACCTTGACTGTATGGAGTTCGTTGACTACCTGGCATCAATGACAACATCAAGATCTACTTGGAATACAAACATGTACCCAGAAGGGGTCACACAACTTGTTTATTCTTCAATAACTGCCTCCATTACGGAGGTTGATCCACAGACCTTGACTCTGTGGAGTTCGTAGACTATCTGGAGCCCACGACATCAACAAAAACTACTTGGAATACAAACATATATCAAGAAGGGGTTACACAACTTGTTTGTTCTCCAATAACTGTCTCCGTTACGGAGGTTGATCCACAGACCTTGCCTCTATGGAGTTGGTAAACTTCCTGGAGCCCACGACAACAACAAGAACTACAAGGAATACAAACATATACCCAGAAGGGGTCACACAACTTGTTTATTCTTCAATAACTGCCTCCATTACGAAAGTTGATCAACAGACCTTGACTGTATGGAGTTCGTAGACTACCTGGCATCAATGACAACATCAAGAACTACTTGGAATACAAACATATACCAAGAAGGGGTTACACAACTTGTTTATTCTCCAATAACTGTCTCCGTTACGGAGGTTGATCCACAGACCTTGACTCTATGGAGTTGGTAAACTTCCTGGAGCCCACGACAACAACAAGAACTACTTGAAATACAAACATATACCCAGAAGGGGTCACACAACTTGTTTATTCTTCAATAACTGCTTCCATTACGGAGGTTGATCCAAAGACATTGACTCTATGGAGTTCGTAGAGTACCTGGCATCAATGATAACATCAAGATCTACTTGAAATACAAATATATACCTAGAAGGGGTCACACAACTTGTTTATTTTTCAATAACTGTACTCATTACGAAAGTTGATCAACAGACCTTGACTGTATGGAGTTCGTAGACTACCTGGCATCAATGACAACATCAAGAACTACTTGGAATACAAACATATACCAAGAAGGGGTTACACAACTTGGGCTGCGAAATGGTGAGTTGACATCCGGGAAGGGGCGCCTAACATAGCTCTGGTCCTCACAAGTTCCAATACTCACGCTTCCACGGGTCTTCCGATGACAATTGACCGCCAGCTAAGGGTTGCGTACTTAGCTGGTAGTGCAGCCTGGGCACTGTTGTCCTTCTGAAATCAGCTAGAGTGAGAGGGTGCGTCCTGTGGGGTCTGCCTAGGATGTGGTGGGGTTCGACAGTGGGCTCTGTTGAACTTCTATAAAAAGCTGCATGTGTCCCCAAGCAGGCCCTATCAAAGCGACCGTGTGCCGCTCAAAGCGCACTAGCCTAGTCCTGGTGTTGGGTAGGACTTTAAACAAATTTGACCCGACTGATCGAGCGTCTGTCCACCAAGGAGGTGCGGCTCCAACAGCGTCTGTTCTGGCATCCAGCGGCTGAGTATGAAATGCTATTCCCCGGAAGCTATACCTAAGATGGCAGCCCCATCCCGGTGGATAGGGAACCTTGGGCCAACAACCTACTGTTCCCGAAACATCAATTTGTTCGAGAATCCGATAATGAAAGAATACGGACTGATTTTACGGCGACGACTCTTAGCGCGAAACAACGGACACGAATAGGAACATGGAACGTTTTAACCCTAGCCCAGCAGGGTAAATTGGCACAACTTGCCAATGAGGCACGCCGCATGAAGCTTGAAATCCTGGGACTGAGTGAAGTCCGTTGGCCAAACTTTGGAGAACACAGAACGCCGTCGGGACAAGTTCTGCTATACTCTGGTTTACGAGGTGAACACGCTCCCCGGCATCGCGGAGTTGGCTTCCTACTAAGCGCTCAGGCACACTCTGCGCTTATGAAGTGGGAACCTATAAGTGAAAGGATAATCGTTGCCAGATTTAGAACACGGGTCCGAAACCTTACTATAATCCAATGTTATGCGCCAACCGATGCTGCCGATCTGCAAGACAAAGAGAACTTCTACAGTCAACTCAATGCCGTCGTAGATAGAATTCCAAAGGGTGATATCAAGATCTGTTTGGGCGACTTCAATGCGAAGATCGGATCCGACAACTCGAACCATGAGCGCATTATGGGACGCCATGGTCTCGGAGAAATGAGCGAAAACGGAGAGCTGTTCGCAGAATTTTGTGGTAATAACGACATGGTGATCGGGGGATCGCTCTTCCCTCATCGACCGGTTCACAAGGTCACGTGGGTCTCCCGTGACGGCTTTACAGAAAATCAAATCGACCACATCTGCATCAGCCGAAAATGGAAACGGAGCCTTCTTGATGTACGGAATAAACGTAGTGCCGATATCGCGTCTGATCATCACCTCCTCATCGGCGAAATACGCCTGCGCATTGCGCGGATTCGTCGGCAGGAGGAAAGAGTTGGACGACGATTCAACACACGCCGACTGGAAGATGCCACGGTGAAACGGTCCTTCGTTGAAGAACTGGAGACGCGTGCTGCAGATATTCCGGAAGGTGGCAGCGTGGAAGACCAATGGACCGCCATCAAGAATGCCTTCATCGCCACCAGCGAGAACAATCTGGGTGAACTACGCACCCAGAGAAAACAATGGATCACCGATGAGACCTGGAGGAAGATAGAGGAGCGAAGAGAAGCCAAAGCCGCGATAGAGCGATCGAAAACCAGAGGAGCCAAAGTCTTAGCCCGTCAACGATACGCGGCTCTTGAGAAGGAAGTAAAACGCTCATGTCGACGGGACAAGCGAGCGTGGGCAGACTCTCTGGCCGACGAAGGAGAGAGAGCCGCCGCAACCGGGGACATTCGCCTCCTCTACGATATCTCACGACGCTTAAGCGGGGCGAAGATGAATGCAACGATGCCTGTGAAAGACGCGAATGATCAGTTATTGACCGACCCAACTGACCAGCTGAAACGCTGGTTCGAGCACTTCGAACAACTTTTTCAAGTGCCAACCAGGCCATCACCACCTCGGCATGATCTGCCTAGGATCCGACGTATAACACGTGTCAATACCGAAGCTCCATCACTGCTAGAGATTCAAACAGCCATCCAAAGCATGAAATCGAATAAAGCCCCAGGGGTCGACCGCATATCAGCCGAGATGCTCAAAGCTGACCCCATGACATCCGCTCAACTACTGCATCGTTTATTTCGTAATATCTGGGACACCGCAACTTTCCCGGTCGACTGGATGCAAGGTATCTTAGTGAAGGTGCCCAAAAGGGTGACCTGACTGTATGCGATAACTGGCGAGGCATTATGTTGCTGTGTACCGTTCTCAAAGTTCTGTGCAAAATTATCCTAGCCCGGATTCAGGAGAAGATCGATGCGACTCTCCGGCGGCAGCAAGCCGGATTCCGTGCCGGAAGATCCTGTGTGGACCATATTGTCACGCTCCGCATCATTTTGGAGCAGGTCAACGAATTCCAAGAGTCCCTTTACTTGGTATTCATTGACTACGAAAAGCTTTCGACCGTCTCAATCACGAGAATATGTGGGGCGCCCTGAGACGCAAGGGGTTCCTTGAGAAAATCATCGGCCTCATCGAAGCACAGTACGAGGCCTTTTCGTGTAGAGTGCTGCACAATGGGGTCCTGTCCGACCCTATCCGGGTCGTAGCTGGTGTGAGGCAAGGATGTATTCTATCACTGTTACTGTTCCTCATCGTAATCGATGAGATTCTGGTAGATGCGATTGACCGTGAACCAAACCGCGGGCTGTTATGGCAGCCTATAACCATGGAGCACCTAAACGACTTCGAATTGGCGGATGACGTTGCACTACTCGCGCAACGGCGCTCTGATATGCAGAGTAAGCTCAACGACCTTGCCGATCGCTCCTCCTCGGCAGGTTTAGTCATCAACGTCAACAAAACCAAATCGTTGGATGTAAACACGGTGACTCCTTCCAGTTTCACAGTAGCCGGGCAACCAGTGGAGAATGTTGAAAGTTTCCAATATCTTGGTAGCCAAATGGCGTCAGACGGCGGTACCAAGATCGACATAGGCGCACGGATCAAGAAAGCAAGGGCTGCCTTTGCGAGTTTAAGAAATATCTGGAAAAACAGGCAGATAAGTGAACGCACCAAAATACGAATTTTCAACTCTAACGTGAAATCTGTGCTGTTATACGCTAGCGAAACATGGTGTGTATCAGTGGAGAACACTCAACGGCTGCAGGTGTTCATTAACAGATGCCTGCGGTATATAATTCGGGCCTGGTGGCCTCACAACTGGATCTCAAACAACGAGCTCCATCGTCGTTGTCACCAGAGGCCGATAGCAACAGAAATTCGGGATCGGAAGTGGGGCTGGGTCGGCCACACTCTACGTAGGGGCGGAAACGAAATCTGTAAGCAAGCATTAGACTGGAACCCAGCGGGACATCGCAGCAGAGGCAGACCCAGAGGCTCATGGCGGCGAAGCCTCAATAAAGAAATAAAAGAAGTCGACCGAAATCTAACCTGGCAACAGGTTAAAGCGATAGCCGGGCATCGCTCAGGATGGAGATCTTTCAAGTCGGCCCTTTGCACCACTGGAGGTGTACAGGATCCATAAGTAAGTAAGTAAGGTTACACAACTTGTTTATTCTTCAATAACTGTCTCCGTTACGGAGGTTGATCCACAGACCTTGACTCTATGGAGTTGGTAAACTTCCTGGACCCCACGACAACAACAAGAACTACAAGGAATACAAACATATACCCAGAAGGGGTCACACAACTTGTTTATTCTTCAATAACTGCCTCCATTACGGAGGTTGATCCACAGACCTTGACTCTGTAGAGTTTGTAGACTTCCTGGAGCCCACGACAACAACAAGAACTACTTGGAATACAAACATATACCCAGAAGGGGTCACACAACTTGTTTATGCTTCAATAACTGCTTCCATTACGGAGGTTGATCCAAAGACATTGACTCTATGGAGTTGGTAAACTTCCTGGAGCCCACGACAACAACAAGAACTACAAGGAATACAAACATATACCCAGAAGGGGTCACACAACTTGTTTATTCTTCAATAACTGCCTCCATTACGGAGGTTGATCCACAGACCTTGACTCTGTGGAGTTTGTAGACTTCCTGGAGCCCACGACAACAACAAGAACTACTTGGAATACAAACATATACTAAGAAGGGGTTACACAACTTGTTTATTCTCCAATAACTGTCTCCGTTACGGAGGTTGATCCACAGACCTTGACTATATGGAGTTGGTAAACTTCCTGGAGCCCACGACAACAACAAGAACTACAAGGAATACAAACATATACCCAGAAGGGGTCACATAACTTGTTTATTCGTCAATAGCTGCCTCCATTACGGAGGTTGATCCACAGACCTTGACTCTATGGAGTTCGTAGAGTACCTGGCATCAATGATAACATCAAGATCTACTTGAAATACAAGTATATACCTAGAAGGGGTCGCACAACTTGTTTATTCTTCAATAACTGCCTCCATTACGGGGGTTGATCCACAGACCTTGACTCTGTGGAGTTCGTAGACTTCCTGGAGCCCACGACAACAACAAGAACTACTTGGAATACAAACATATACCCAGAAGGGGTCACACAACTTGTTTATGCTTCAATAACTGCTTCCATTACGGAGGTTGATCCAAAGACATTGACTCTATGGAGTTCGTAGAGTACCTGGCATCAATGATAACATCAAGATCTACTTGAAATACAAATATATACCTAGAAGGGGTCACACAACTTGTTTATTCTTCAATAACTGCCTCCATTACGAAAGTTGATCAACAGACCTTGACTGTATGGAGTTCGTAGACTACCTGGCATCAATGACAACATCAAGAACTACTTGGAATACAAACATATACCAAGAAGGGGTTACACAACT
Source organism: Armigeres subalbatus (assembly GCF_024139115.2). Lineage (NCBI taxonomy): Eukaryota > Metazoa > Arthropoda > Insecta > Diptera > Culicidae > Armigeres > Armigeres subalbatus. The sequence goes on from NC_085141.1 coordinate 397,585,250, forward strand.
TGTTTATTCTTCAATAACTGTCTCCGTTACGGAGGTTGATCCACAGACCTTGACTCTATGGAGTTGGTAAACTTCCTGGAGCCCACGACAACAACAAGAACTACAAGGAATACAAACATATACCCAGAAGGGGTCACACAACTTGTTTATTCTTCAATAACTGCCTCCATTACGGAGGTTGATCCACAGACCTTGACTCTGTGGAGTTCGTAGACTTCCTGGAGCCCACGACAACAACAAGAACTACTTGGAATACAAACATATACCAAGAAGGGGTCACACAACTTGTTTATTCTTCAATAACTGTCTCCATTACAAAGGTTGATCAACAGATCTTGACTGTGTGGAGTTCGTAGATCATGACAACAGCTAATACCACTTCGCATGCAAGTCTGTATTCTGTTTCTAGAACATCCGCAGTACTTAGATCATCTAAAACCAACCTCAGAAACTAATCCAAATTTGCCTCATATAAATGCTTGAAACTTTTTTTACGCTCCTATAGGGCGTAAAAAGAGGGAGCGTTATTTCGAATTTGGAGCGTAAAAAGAGGGAGCGTTATTTGGAATTTTGAGCGTAAAAAGAGGGAGCGTAAAAGGAGGGAGCGTAAAAGGAGGGAGCGTAAAAAGAGGTTTTACAGTATTGATGACTACATACCTTTTGGACCTTTCCGTTAACTCCAACTGTGTGTATGCTCCTTCAAGATCCAGGGCACAAAAAATGTTACACCCTGCTAAATTTGCAAAAATGTCTTGTGTTGAAGGCAAAGGATAAGAATTTGGGAGGATAAATTAATTAATAGAGACTTTGCAATCGATAATTAATCTTATCTCGTTGTTTTTCTTCATCACTATAATTATAGGTGAAGCCCACTCACTCGAATCAATAGGTGTAATAACTTTCTCTTTTTCTAATTTATCTAAGTATGTTGAAACTTTGTCCTTAAGCCTGTAAGGAACGTCATAGGCTTTCTTAAAAATTGGAGTTTCGTCTTTTATCACTAACTCTGCTTTAAAACCTTTAATTGGGAGCGAAAAATTCTTCATAAACACATTAGCATACTTCTTTTGTAAAATTTCCACAGCCCCTTGGTCATCGTCGTCTGTTATATTATTAATTTGTTGTGATTTTGTAAAATAATTCCTCCAATTTGGGTAAAATATGTCCAGCCAAGTCCGCCCCAAAAGAGGATAAAATACATTTTCACAATCGAGCACTAATAGTTGCATTAAATTTTCTTTACCATTAAATTTGACAGATACGGTAGCTTCCCCCACAATCTTTAATTTATCTCCATTTACTACCAGCAATTGCTCACTATAACGGCTTAAAGGTTTGCTAAATCTTGACATATATTGTTTTTTACTAATCACCGATACCGACGCCCCACAATCAACCTCCATTTCCAACTCTTTGTCCTCTATATTGACTCTCACCAGGCAAGGGTTACTAATTTTGTTGATAGAAGAAACTAACATACAATGTAATTCACCTGAATTGTCTTCGATGTCGTCGTCGTCGTCGTCGTCAGAATCCTGTGTTCTCATGCGCTCCAGTAGCTCCGTGATGTGCCTATCCGCCGACGGTCCGGGTTTGTACGATTCGACCAGGTTTACCGTATCTCGGTGTAGATTTTTCAATTTAAAGCACTTTTTTTTATATGCCCTTTTACTCCACAATAGTTACAAACCATTTGGGAGTAATCGGGCCGTATCCACTGTCGTTGTCCTGATCCTTGACCCTCTTGCCGCGAATGGCCCACCCTGGCCCCGTATGATCCTCGGCGTCCATGAAAAACTTGTTGTGTTCGGTCATACGGTCTGACTCCCAAACGACTTCTTACTGGACCCCTACCATTTTCTGCTGCATCACTATTCCCTGTTCCTTGGTATTGCCTTGCCAACTCGTATACTTTAGACAATCTTCTCATTACTGTTCCATGCGGACCCTGTGATGTATTTTCTACCATAGCTACCGTATTCGCAACCTCTCTTCTGTGGGGGTCAGCTGCTCCCGCATTAGCTTGAGCCACCTCCCATGTTGCAATAATTTTCTCTGCATTCGTCAGCGACAACTTTTCCTCGCTCAAAAGCCTTTGCCTCAGGTTTTTATCTTTGATGCCAGCAATTATGCGGTCTATTATAGCATTCTCCTTGAAATTTGCAAAACCGCAAAATTCGGCTTGCAGTTTTAGACTTAACACGAAATCCTCGGTAGATTCGTCCAGATTCTGTACTCTAGTACTAAATTTGTACCGTTGTACAAGATCTGGATCGGTTTTGTCGAGGCGGCTTTTGAGCTTGGACACGATGTCTTCTAACTTCGCTTCTTCAAAATCTCCAGCTGGGTATAGGAGTTTGATCTCCGCAAAAATAACCGGTCCACTCATAGTGATAAAATATGCAAATTTGTCCTCTTCTTTGATATTATTCACACGGAAAAAATATTTCATCCGTGTGAACCAGTCGTTAAAAGGTGTACCTTTACGGTACGGTTCCATAGTAAAAGCCATATTTGCGGAGGACATTACTGTATTCAATAAACGAACACGACACGATAATATGTTGCTCAAATAAAATGACGTAATTTACGTATTCCAGCAGAATAATGGATAATGAAAACAAAAAGAGCAAATAACCACAATTAGATATGCACTTCAGAGATACACTCGATACCAAACGAAAAATGAGTAAATCACTTACCGCTTTGTTGATTAAGTTTCAAACTAATACCGAGCCACGGTATCACCAGTGCGTAAATTTCCAATGAATCGACTGCTTTGAGCGTGCTTACAGCGGCACACTAGGAGTTAACTTTCTGAAATCAGTATGGCGAAAGGCATCTAAGGTTCGATTTCTCAAAATTAAGCACTTTAATCGAAAAAATATTTGGCAGGCGTAGTAGCGGACACCATCCCTCATAACCGGTACCAAATAGTTTTTCATTAAAAGTTCCTAATTTTGAGAAAACCAGCGTTAGATGTCTTTCGCCATACAAATTTCTGGCGGTTAACTCTTGCTGGCTATTTTGTGCATATACTATAGCGCCTGGATGTGGCTGCGGCGAGTAGAAAATCAGCCACTGCCAATAATTCATTAGAAAAAAAACCCAGATTAATCCACCTAGCGGTGATGGCGCCTTTCTCGCGCAAAAAGGTAATAAATGTAGCCTTTACGCTTACACCTGGATGATGTACAAGAAAGGCAAAACAGTTACACCGTCTAATGTTATGATAGAAAATTTACACTAGTAGACGATAGATGGCGCTGCCAAAAGTTTCTCGAACTTCCTATGCTCGAATTTTGACTTTCGAACAATTTCATAGTACTATGAAACTGAACGAAGAGCATACTTACGCCTAAATGCGTGCAACACGAGCATCTTTATAGTACGATGAAACTCTTAATGGGAGCAAGCCACGGATAAACTTTAAAAAGATTCATAGATGCAAGGCATTTTTCATAACACATTATTGTTCTATGTGACAATGTCTCATCACTATTTTAATATTATCTATTTTTCGCAATTTGCAATTATTATGAAATTCAATAGTGATCAACAGCGTTTTAGTCTCTGTCGGATGCAACTTGTTGCAAGAAAATCGGTTAGGACTTTCTATGTGAAAATTTGGCTAATGTTTTTTATGGCATTTTGTGCACACACACACGCACACACATACACACACACACGCACACACGGACAGACAGACATTTGTTCAGCTCATCGAGCTGAGTCGAATGGTATATAACACTATGGGTCTCCGGGACTTCTATCAAAAGTTCGAATTTGGAGTGAAATGGTAGCCTTTCGGTACAACTTAGTTGTACGAGAAAGGCAAAAAGGTATCTCTCGTTCGACCTTTGCTCACCCGTCGGATTACAGGCTGTTGATTTTACAAACACCTTTGCGTACCACCGAAGCTTCTAGAAAATAGATAATTGAATATCAGACCTTTGTCGGAGTTTATTTCTTCCTGCAGTTTTCCACGTGAACACAAAAGAAAATTTTTTACACGTTCCTTTTGTTTCCAGACACAAAGAAATTGATTCTAAGCCACGTTATTGTACTTATTCAACTATTGTCTTCAAGTCTGAAAAGGCCTTTTCGTCTTTGTAAGCGTTTCAACCGACGCTAGAAATTTGTCGATTTTCTTTTTTTTTGTATTTCATACACTTCTATAGCGCTTTGAATTACTTACGATTTACCCTCTGCTATGCTTTACACTACAAACTGGGGCTGGAAGCAGGTCTCACTAGCGCAATTCGATGTACTGCCGCTGAGTCCGATGCCGTGACCACCGTCGTAGATGAAAAATCGAACCTCCGTCTGGTTTCTGCAGTGATGTTGCTGCCAAAATTTCCAACTACCACACGCGTTAACTAAGTTTTCCTACTCGTCGCCACTGTTGAAGTTCGTAGAATCACTCAAAAGCAAGGTGGAAATACGTGGAGGACACTGGGGTATACTTATAACCGGGTTCTTTCAACTAGGGTTAGAAAACGTCTGCACGGAGTTAGGTTTCAGAATAGACTGACTTGTCGTTTATTCTGAGCTTCGTTTGAGCCCTTCGACTCTTGCGCACGCGTTAAGGAACGCGCGGTAATATGAACTGTCATTATAACAGAATGAACAAAGTATTCGAATTCACAGGTATATCAGCCTGGTTACTGATTTTGGTATGCTACCAACCGAGACTAAAGCTGTGAATTTTGCTAGATCCTCACCTTATGGTTACCGAGACATTTATCTCCATTAGTAGCTGACCACCAAACGGCCATACTTGTTTTGGCATTTTTTTTCGTATCACACTTCTAATACCAGTTCGGAAACCTTCCGCAGCACAGCTGAATAAGGAAGCCCGAATTAATGTATGTATATATGTAATGTATTGGTCCTCATTTTCTGCATTTTCATCTCCCCCTAATCGTTTCATTCTTTATATTGTGTGATATTTTAAACAATTTTTTTTTTTGTATCCTTTTTGCAGTACAAGCGAAATGTCATTCGTGTTGCACAAGTGTACACATGCTTTCTAAACTTTGCTGACAAGTCCTCTACTGCTGAGTTTAACTTTCAAGAAGCCCCTATATCCTACGTGAACCTTGGAACTTGGAAGGAACCCGTCGAAGTATGCGACTTTCCAAGCTTCCGACCAGGCGTCTCCATTAAACATAGTACGATCGTTACCAAGTCCACCAAATGACTAAGGGGCCCCATGCACGCTCTGATATGTTGTACAACTTAGACTCCGCCCCAAGTTACTCCGACTAGTTCAGTCTTTACAACCGTCTGACCAACAGTTGTTCCAACCAAAAGAACAAACAATAATACCAGCAAATGTCATTTCCCTAGTAGTAACATTAGGCTTGCGCTGATGGTTCTGTTGCTTCCCCACGGAATTTCCGACCATCGACTGATGGATGATTGTGGCCACCTGAAAAATCCGAAACATCCGTAAAAATGGTCAATTCAAAAATTTCATCGTAGTGCGGCGGGATTTTTTTTAAACCAATTGTTATCGAACCCTGAGTATGGAAATGATGTTTTTACCACACACGGACCATTGTGGCCTCCAGGTGTGCCCCTGAAAGATCCGGAATGTCTGTAAAAATAATCAATTCGTAAACTTCATCGTAAAGCGCCGCGGTTTTTTTTTAAACCAATCGATTTTGAAACCTTAATATGGAATTTATGTTGTTACCCCCACATGGACCGTTATGACCGCCCGATGGTCCACAGGAAGATCTGAAACACTCATAGAAATAGTCAGTTCAAAAATTCCATTGTAGAGCCCATCAAAAAAGAATTAGCTCAATCGATTCTTTGGCGTATTTAAAGTCAACTTTCCCAAAGAACCCATATTTTTGACGCTTCTATCTACTTAAGAAATCGAAAATAAAAGCCGAAAAAGTGCTGATGTTCGTTCAAAATCGGGCAAATGTTAGGCCAATCTTAAAAAGCAGCATAAAAATACTTAGATTTTTAAAATTCCAAAAATAAAATTAAAAAATGCTGCTTTTAAGATTGGCCTAACATTTGCCCGATTTTGAACGAACATCAGCACTTTTTCGGCTTTTATTTTCGATTTCTTAAGTAGATAGAGGCTTCAAAAAAATGGGTTCGCCGGGAAAGTTGACCTTAAATAAGCCAAAGAATCGATTGAGACAATAATGAGGTACGATTTTTGACGGGAAAGGTCAATTCTTGTCGATCATTGAGTACGGAATTGATGTCTTGACCACACATGGACCATTATGACCACCAAGTGGTCCCCTGAAAGATCCGGAACATACGTTAAAATGGTCAATTTGTAAATATCTTCGTAGAGCGCCGCGATTTTTTATAACCTATTGATTTCGAAAACTAAATATGCAATTGATGTTGTGACTCCCAATACGGGCCGTCTTGACCATCCGGTGGTCCCATGGAAGATCCGAAACATCCGAAAAAAAAATTTTAACTCGAAAATTTGATCGTAGAACGCAGTGATTTTTCAGAACCATTTCTTCTCGAACCCTGGGCCATATAGGGGAAGTGGGGGTAGCACGCCCATAGGGGTTAAAACGCGCCACCCCTGAATAAGGTTAAATATCCCCATTTTGATTATTTTCAATAGTCAATACGATAAAGCAATGAAAAATATTGCCATTGGATACATATATTTCATGATTTTTCTCTAGTAATACATGAAAAACTCGAAAAAACGATTTTTGCGTGTTTTGATGCAATTCTAGCTCGGTGGAATTTAGTCTTTCTGTCGCTGTTATACATTGATAAATTAATAATTGAGCCATGAGCCATGCTGCTTACTCGTGTTCTTTATGTTCCACACGAAATCGTCGTCAAAAATGGTTTTAAAACGATTTTATGGGCCTTCAAACTTCTGAGGTCGGTGTGGGGCATTACGCCCATGCTCATTTCGTATGACCGAAACAGCTGAAACATTCGGTTAATTGCCTTAAGGTGAAGGTGGGTTGAGTACCAAAACAAAGCTGTGAAAGTATTGGTACAACAAAAACTGTCATATACTGTAGTAGTATTGGTGTCGTATTTATAAAAAAACAAAGAATATTAGTAGGGTGGATCAAAAAACGACCCAGCTCCACCACGCTCACTCGATTCCGTCCCATGCTCCGAGTGTCCTCCAAAAACCGATTTGAACAAAAAGTGGTTGAGCGCATGCCGGTTCAAGTTTGTATGAAAACTAGTATGGAAACTAAACCTTTTATTACACTGGCTACAGTGCCTCCCCTCCATACGCTGGCGAAAAGAGAATCCACATAGCTGAAAGCAACATTCTAGAGACTTCCCTGAAAGAAAACCGCACCGCAGAAAAGATTCATTGATTACGTAACGCAAAAATAGCATTTTATACCCCACTCACCCCCATGTCACACTTTTTTGTATGAAGCATCTGCCCCTGGTGCGATAGTGTAGACTAGACTAGACTAGCAGTATCTGCCCCTGGTGAGATAGATATCACAGACAAATTCTGGGTATTTTGTTGAATTGCACGTTTCACTGATGCCTTCTGAGAAGCCTAATTATCATGCTAAAGATTCGCAACCTCGATTAAAATCGACTCGCAAATGTTGGAACGACCATTCAATATGGGCCCAATGACGAAGTACCCCAATCAGAATAATGTTAAATTCAATCTCGCCATATAAACTGTCATACAAGCCTGAAACGACTTGTGCACGGTAAACCTCTATTCAAACTAGCCCAAACCATCGGATGACACCCAAATTATAAATCACAATCGACTGAGCGGGAGCAAAATTATTTTTTTAGCCACCCTAATTATTAGTTTGCTGCTGCCGGTGCCGTTGTTTACATTCGCTCCGCGATCAGTTTTTAATCGTTTTTTTCGGGCAAAAATAGCAGTTTATATTAAGTTTTCGGTTAAAACAAGTGACTGATTTCGAAAAGTAATGTTTAATTTGCATTCCATCAACATTTCGGGCTCCTCATGTACGGAGAAGTGAGTGAAAACTTGATTTTTTCAGTGCCCTTTGAGAAGAAGTGAAGTGCAGTGATAAGCCCACCAAATCGCGAACGGCTAATAAATTGGCACGAAACTGCTGATTTATGATATTATTCGAGCCGAAATGCATGGGACTCTTTGGATAAACATGTTCATTATCACGGGAAGTGAATAAATATGCTGTGAGCAGGTTAGTAATTTGAATATTAAACTTTTGTTCGATGCTGTTCGATGCATTCGAATGTTGGTGGGAGAGGAGTGCGGGAGGTGTGGGGTTGGTCCGTGGAAGGTCCGGTGCCATATTGGCGGCCATCGTGGTACTCTTCCAACTATGTCCTTAATGTAGGCAATTAAAATGAAAATCAGTACGATAATCACATGCGCGTTTTAACCCATCCACTGGCGCATCTCACCCCGCATGGTTTCAAAATCATTTTTTTTCGGGTGCTTTTTAAAAATCAAATTTCTGTGCAATAAAATGGACAATTAGATATCTGTTATCGGTAGTCAGTCGCAGATATGCTGTTCTTCAGTATGCGCTGATGAAAACTGGCTGAAATGGTGGTTTTCATTGATAAAAATGGCATTTTCCTTAACGTGGGCGTCCTACCCCCAGTTCCTAGAGACCATTGTATTCACCCTATGGGTTGGTAACTCCTGGAGCCCACGACAACAACAAGAACTACTTGAAATACAAACATACCAGAAGGGGTCACACAACTTGTTTATTCTTCAATAACTGCTTCCATTACGGAGGTTGATCCAAAGACATTGACTCTATGGAGTTCGTAGAATACCTGGCATCAATAAACATCAAGATCTACTGAAATACAAATATATACTAGAAGGTCACAACTTGTTTTTTTTCAATAACTGTACTCTACGAAAGTTGATCAACAGACCTTGACTGTATGGAGTTCGTAGACTACCTGGCATCAATGACAACTATCAAGAACTACTTGGAATACAAACATATACCAGAAGGGGTTACATCAGCTTGGCGAAATGGTGAGTTGACATCCGGAAGGGCGCCTAACATAGCTCTGGTCCTCACAAGTTCCAATACTCACGCTTCCAGGGTCTTCGATGACAATTGACCGCCAGCTAGGGTTGCGTACTTAGCTGTGAGTACCTCAGGCACTGTTGTCCTTCTGAAATCAGCTAGAGATGAGGGTGCGTCCTGTGGGTCTGCCTAGGATGGTGGGTTCGACATGGGCTCTGTTGAACTTCTATAAAAGCTGCATGTGTCCCCAAGCAGGCCCTATCAAACGACCGTGTGCGCTCAAAGCACACTAGCCTAGTCCTTGTTGGGTGGACTTATAACAAATTTGACCGACTGATCGAGCGTCTGTCCACCAAGGAGGTGCGGCTCCAACGCGTCTGTTCTGCATCCAGCGGCTGAGTATGAAATGCTATTCCCAAGCTACACAAGATGGCTAATCCCGGTGGATAGGGAACCTTGGGCCAACAACTCTGTTCCCGAAACATCAATTTGTTCGAGAATCCGATAATGAAGAATACGGACTGATTTTACGGCGACGACTCTTGCGCGAAACAACGACACGAATAGAAGCAATGGTTTTAACCCCCAGCAGGGTAAATTGGCACAACTTGCCAATGAGGCGCGCATAGAAGCTTGAAATCCTGGGACTGAGTGAAGTCCGTTGAAACTTTGAGAGAACACAGAACGCCGTCGGGACAAGTTCTGCTATACTCTGTTTACGAGGTGAACACGCCCCCGGCATCGCGGAGTTGGCTCCTACTAAGCGCTCAGGCACTCTGCGCTTATGGTGAACCTATAAGGAAAGGATAATCGTTGCCAGATTTAGAACACGGGTCCGAAACCTTATAATCCAATGTTATGCGCCAACCGATGCTGCCGATCTGCAAGACAAAGAACTTCTACAGTCAACTCAATGCCGTCGTAGATAGAATTCCAAGGGTGATATCAAGATCTGTTTGGGCGACTTCAATGCGAAGATCGGATCCGAAACTCGAACCATGAGCGCATTATGGGACGCCATGGTCTCGGAGAAATGAGGAAACGGAGAGCTGTTCGCAGAATTTTGTGGTAATAACGACATGGTGATCGGGGATCGCTCTTCCTCATCGACCGTTCACGGTCACGTGGGTCTCCCGTGACGGCTTTACAGAAAATCAAATCGACCACATCTGCATCAGCCGAAAATGGAAACGGAGCCTTCTTGATATACGGAATAAACGTAGTCCGATATCGCGTCTGATCATCACCTCCTCATCGGCGAAATACGCCTGCGCATTGCGCGGATTCGTCGGCAGGAGAGAAAGAGTTGACGACGATTCAACACACGCCGACTGGAAGATGCCACGTGAAACGGTCCTTCGTTGAAGAACTGGAGACGCGTGCTGCAGATATTCCGGAAGGTGGCAGCGTGGAAGACCAATGGACCGCCATCAAGAATGCCTTCATCGCCAGCGCGAACGATCTGGGTGAAGTGCGCACCCAGAGAAAACAATGATCACCGATGAGACCTGGAGGAAGATAGAGGAGCGAAGAGAAGCCAAAGCCGCGATAGAGCGATCGAAAACCAGAGGAGCCAAAGTCTGGCCCGTCAACGATACGCGCGCCGAGAAGAGTAAAACGCTCATGTCGACGGACAAGCGAGCGTGGCAGACTCTCTGGCCGACGAAGGAGAGAGAGCCGCCGCAACCGGGACATTCGCCTCCTTACGATATCTCACGACGCTAAGCGGGGCGAAGATGAATGCAACGATGCCTGTGAAAGACGCGAATGATCAGTTTTGACGACCCAACTGACCAGCTGAAACGCTGGTTCGAGCACTCGAACAACTTTTTCAAGTGCCACCAGGTATCACCACCTCGGCATGATCTGCCTGGATCCGACGTATAACACGATTCCAATCCAACCATCATGCTAGAGATTCAAACAGCCATCCAAAGCATGAAATCGAATAAAGCCCAGGGGTCGACCGCATATCAGCCGAGATGCTCAAAGCTGACCCATGACATCCACTCAACTACGTTTATTTCGCAATAGCTGGGACACCGCAACTTCCGGTCGACTGGATGCAATATCTTAGTGAAGGTGCCCAAAAGGGTGACCTGACTGTATGCGATAACTGGCGAGGCATTATTTTTGTACCGTTCTCAAAGTTCTGTGCAAAATTATCCAGCCCGGATTCAGGAGAGATCGATGCGACTCTCCGGCGGCAGCAAGCCGGATTCCGTGCCGGAAGATCCTGTGTGGACCATATTGTCACGCTCCATCATTTGGAGCAGGTCAACGAATTCCAAAGTCCCTTTTGTGTATTCATCTGACTAAAAAGCTTTCACCGTCTCAATCACGAGAATATGTGCGCTGCCGACGCAAGGGGTTCCTGAGAAAATCATCGGCCTCATCGAAGCACAGTACGAGGCCTTTTCTGTAGAGTGCTGCACAATGGTCCTGTCCGACCCTATCCGGGTCATGGTGATGAGCAAGGATGTATTCTATCACTCGTTACTGTTCCTCATCGTAATCGATGAGATTCTGTAGATGCGATTGACCGTGAACCAAACCGCGGGCTGTTATGGCACCTATAACCATGGAGCACCTAAACGACTTCGAATTGGCGGATGACGTTTCTCGCGCAACGGCGCTCTGATATGTCAGAGTAAGCTCAACGACCTTGCCGATCCCTCCTCGGCAGGTTTAGTCATCAACGTCAAAAACCAAATCGTTGGATGTAAACAGGTGACTCCTTCCAGTTTCACAGTAGGGCAACCAGTGGAGAATTTGAAAGTTTCCAATATCTTGGTAGCTGGCGTCGACGGCGGTACCAAGATCGACATAGGCGCACGATCAAGAAAGCAAGGGCTGCCTTTGCGAGTTTAAAAATATCTGGAAAAACAGGCAGATAAGTGAACGCACCAAAATACGAATTTTCAACTCTAACTGAAATCTGTGCTGTTATACTCAGCGAAACATGGTGTTATCAGTAGAACACTCAACGGCTGCAGGTGTTCATTAACAGATCTGCGGTATAATTCGGCCGGTGGCCTCAACTGGATCTCAAACAACGAGCTCCATCGTTTGTCACCAGAGGCCGATAGCAACAGAATTCGGATCAGAGTGGGGCTGGGTCGGCCACACTCTGTAGGGCGGAAACGAAATCTGTAGCAAGCATTAGAACTGGAACCCAGCGGACATCGCAGCAGAGGCATACCCAGAGGCTCATGGCAGAAGCCTCAATAAAGAAATAAAAGAAGTCGACGAAATCTAACCTGGCACAGGTAAAAGCGATACCGGGCATCGCTCAGGATGGAGATCTTTCAAGTCGGCCCTTTGCACCACTGGAGGTGTACAGGATCCATAAGTAAAGAAGGTTACACAACTTGTTTCTCCTGTCTCCGTTACGGAGGTTGATCCTGTTGAGACTCTATGGAGTTGGTAACTTCCTGGACCCCAGACAACAACAAGAACTACAGAGAATACAAACACTATACCCAGAAGACATTGTTTATTCTTCAATAACTGCCTCCCATTACGGAGGTTGATCCACGACCTTGACTCTGTGAGTTTGTAGACTCTCCTGAAAACAACAAGAACTACTTGGATACAAACATATACCCAGAAGGGGCACACAACTTGTTTATGCTTCAATAACTGCTTCCATTACGAGGTTGATCCAAGACATTGACTCTAGGAGTTAACTTCCTGCACTCGACAACAACAAGAACTAGAATACAAACATATACCCAGAAGGGTCACACAACTTTTTATTCTTCAATAACTGCCTCCATTACGGAGGTTGATCGACCTTGACTCTGTGAGTTGTGACTTCTGGAGCCCGACAACAACAAGAACTACTTGGAACAAACATATACTAAGAAGGGGTTACACAACTTGTTCTCCAATAACTGTCTCCGTTACGAGAGTTGATCCACATTGACTATATGGAGTTGGTAAACTTCTGAGCCCACGACAACAACAAGAACTACGAAAAAACATATACCCAGAAGGGGTCACATAACTTTTTATCGTCAATACTGCCTCCATTACGGAGGTTGATCCACAGACCTTGACTCTATGGAGTTCGTAGAGTACCTGCATCAATGATAACATCAATATCTACTTGAACAGTATATACCTAGAAAGTCGCACAACTTGTTTATTCTTCAATAACTGCCCATTACGGGGTTGATCCACAGACCTTGACTCTGTGGAGTTCGAACTTCCTGGAGCCGACAACAACAAGAACTACTTGAATACAACACGAGAGGGTCACACAACTTGTTTATGCTTCAATAACTTCTTCCATTACGGAGGTTGATCCAAATTGACTCTATGGAGTTCTAGAGTACCTGGCATCAATGATAACATCAAGATCTCTTGAAATACAAATATATACCTAGAAGGGTCACACAACTTGTTTATTCTTCAATAACTGCCTCCATTACGAAGTTGATCAACAGACCTTGACTGTATGGAGTTCGTAGACTACCATCAATGACAACATCAAGAACTACTTGGAATACAACATATACCAAGAAGGGGTTACACAACTTTTATTCTTCAATAACTGTCTCCGTTACGGAGGTTGATCCATGACCTTGACTCTATGGAGTTGGTAAACTTCCTGGAGCCCGACAACAACAGAACTACAAGGAATACAAACATATACAGAAGGGGTCACAACTTGTTTATTCTTCAATCTCCTCCATTACGAGGTTGATCCACAGACCTTGACTCTGTGGAGTTTGTAGACTTCCTGGAGCCCACGACAACAACAAGAACTACTTGGATACAAACATATACCAAGAAGGGGTCACACAACTTTTATTCTTCAATAACTCTCCATTACAAGGTTGATCACAGATCTTGACTGTGTGAGTTCGTAGATCATGACAACAGCTAATACCACTTCGCATGCAAGTCTGTATTCTGTTTCTAGAACATCCGCAGTACTGATCATCTAAAACCAACCTCGAAACTAATCCAAATTTCTCCTTAAATTTGAAACTTTTTCGCTCC